>NC_047656.1:1519738-1520162 GCF_902201215.1 Prunus dulcis | reverse complement strand
GTCCGAAACGGACGGTCGGATTAGCTAAAATCGCGTTATCGCTTAAAATNCAAACCCTAGCCCCAGGGTTCGCGATTCCNGAGTATCCGGGACTCCGATTCGCAATCCGTCNAATCCTACACGATCCTATCATCATGTAGACCGACATATCTGAAATTCGGCGCGATCCGATTATTTAACGACACTGCACCCACGGATCGCGCGATATGGAAAATCCGTTCGGGGCTCAAACGGACTCCGAATCGAGATCCGCGAAATCCCACATGCTCGTGACGACACGAGGGTCACAAAACTTTACATAATTACATCACTACCCTCACCCAGGCGCTCCAGCACGCGCGGGCAGCTTTGGGTGTCCAAAGCGATTTCGGGTGGCCGAAAAATCTCGGAACCAAGACTCCAAACTCCTACCCTAGGTAAAACA
>NC_047656.1:1457718-1519722 GCF_902201215.1 Prunus dulcis | reverse complement strand
TTTTGTTCTTGGACAACCCCCAAAAAGTGACCAGAAATAGTAGTTTCGAACGGCCGAAGTTCNGGCCAGATTTCAAGTCGAAAATCGAACCCCTTAGAGCTAAAATCGATCGAAGCCCATATACCCATCAGCTAGAACACGAAAAATAGCTGAGAAACCATACCTTACTCGATCGATTTGGTGGATAAACGAAGGAGAATTTTGAGCTGGAAGTTCAGGTGGCTTCGAAGGAACCTCCGTTGGAAAACATGGTTTTCCGGCCAACTCAGGGCGGCCCCGGGGTGGAGGTCGGTCAGGTCTTGACGGCGACACGGAGGTGGACCCGTAGGTACCCACGGCGGAGATCGGCTCAGCCTGTGGTGGCCGGGCCGCCGCCTGGAAGTCGAACGGGCGCAAGGCATGGGTGCGACGCGAGGGAGAGAGAGGGAAGAGAGAAAAGTGACGGGAGGGAGAGAGAGAGAGAGAGGGGGGTATAAAAATCTGACTTTTTGGCCAAATTACCATTTTGCCCTTCGCGATTTTTAGACCATATCTTCTTCGTTACGGCTCCGATTCGGGTCTACTCCGTGTCTACGAACTCATTTCGCCGCGCTCTACGCAATGGCGTAAGCGGAATTCCCAAATTCTTTCTCGATTAAAAAGTCAAATTTTCCCCATTAAAATATGCGAGGGCAAACTTGTCTTTTTGCTAAAAGATATTTTCCTTACTTTTTAGATATTTTCTTTCTTTTTAGATATTTTGTTTTGGGTTCTTACAATAATAGTCTCCAAAGTCGTCTTCTGGATTGTCGGGGGAACTTGTATTCATCTAGGCCTCAATAATTTCGTCTTTCTTATTCCCCCAATACTTCTCCTTTCTTGGAGTAAATTTGGATAGGTCCATGGACATTATCCTCTGTTCATTGGCCTCCTTATCTTGTTGGATATGATAGGCATGTTGTTCTTGTAGGAGCTCTAACTTTCGCCTCCTATCCTCTTTTGCCTCATTTCCTTGTTGAACCAATTTAGAGAAGAACTTTCCACTTTGGTTGAGATAACCTTCAACACATTTCCCTTTCTTTTTTTCATTATTCTGTTTATCTCTTCCCAACGGCCTTGGAGTGTGCATGACCACATCATCTTCATCTTCCTCCAAATTGACTATATTGCCACTATGAGAAGAATCTTTGAATGTTTGTGTTGGAGATTCACATAGGTTGTTCTATTTTGGGCAATCTTTTAAGATTTGCCAAGCATGATACAACTTTAAAGGCCTATTTAGAGTTTTATTATCATGTAAGAAAAGTTTTCTTGCATTCATATCCTACCCATGAAATAAAATAAAAATCAAGTGAATAATTGAAAAGAATTAGAATTATAAATTTAAGCATTGAAAAAATTGGGTACTCACTACACCTTCAAGATTGGAGCCACTCACATGCCTTGCATTGGCCTTTATCATACATGCCTCCCATGGAGAACATTATTGGTTGAAGATCTTGAATCGAGAAGCAATAGCTTGTGGTGATCGTACCCTGGCTCCGCTCATGTGTCACGACCCGATTCGGAAATAAGGAATATTCCCAAATCAGGGTGTGAGTCATACCATAGTCATAAGAATAAAATCCTACAACCATGATATGATGAGAAAAAGAGCCACAAATGAATACAAATTTACTTAACAACACAGAATCAGAGTCGCAGTAGCTCGTAGTTAAATACACACTAAGATCTTTATCAAACCGTTGACTACTTAAAAAATTTAACTACACAAATCAACAACAAAAGCCTAGTAGCTTGGTTGAAACCCGCTTCCACAGACATCGCCTTGAATCCTGCACAATCTATTAGGGTATGAGCATTCTAATGCTAGGTAGAGTGCCGTCAAACTCCTCAAGGTCAACTATCACAGTTAATCAAAATGTCATGCATCAAACAACACAAGATACAGAAATTATGCAACCATACCAGATAAAATAAATTTGCATATGCATTGATGCCATGAACTCACTCCCTTCTAATCCCACTAATTCATACTTTAGGGTAACAAGCCTGCATGTCCCATACCATACTTTTTCTATCCCTTAACCTAGTTTTCTTTTGTTTATGAATTTCTCAACTTTCACTTTTCATTGGAGGCCTTGCTCCTATCACCTCAACATATTCAAGCTCTGCTCTCGTCACTTGAATTTATTCCACATGTTTACTCACTCAGATATATCTAAGGCCTTCTCCCACCCCTTAGAGATACCTCAAACGACACACACACACATCCCAAACACCACTGTCTTTATGATGCATATGCAATACAGAGCAAACATAATTCATCTGTATGGAATAATAATACAAATAATAACAATAATATTTCAAGCTTTATCACATGAATAATAATATTCACCTAACGTTAAAAATAATATCCATTGAGATATATCAATAATAATATTCACATAATATCAAATAATATTCATCAAGCAAAACAACAATAATATCCATATTTATAATATTATATATAAGTACTAAGATTAAAAGTGACATAGCCCTATCATCGGAAAAATTAGGAAACCCTACCTCGTGTCCAAGAAGCTAAAATGACGAAATTACCCTTCGGAGGTTTATGGGTTCTCTCCCGTTCCTATACTTGAAAAAATAAATAGCATAAATGAAGTTAGAAAATCTAATTTTATAAAAACATTTTCTCTCCTAACATAGAGAGTGCACCCCACTCTCCATGCTAAACCCCTCAAAACGACCCGAAACCTATCACTACTACATTTTAACCTTTGCGCGACGAATAAAAAAACGTCGCGCAAAGTCTCATTTAGTCGCACTAACTTCACCGCGACAAAAAATTCGTCGCGCATAATCCGTCGCGCAAAGATCGTGAAGAAAGCCTTTGCGCGACCAAGAAAACCACTTCGTCGCGCAACAATGTGCGACGTGTAAACCTTCGTTGCACCAAAGATATGGAGACGAAACAACTGTTCGTCGCATAAAATTTGCGCGACGAATACTTATTCGGCGCACTTATATTTGCGCGACAAAAAAAATTCGTCCCGCAAAACTTGTTGCGGAGACGTCTGTTCGCCGCAGAAAAATTAGCGCGATGAGAAAGGTTTCGTCGCTCATTTGTTTGCGCGACGAAAACTTTGTCATCGCGCAAAACCTATTTGAGCGACGAATAGCCTTCGTCGCGCAAAACATGTTTGAGCGACGGATACGTTTCGTCGCGCAAAACGTGTTTGCGAGACGCATGTATTCGTCGCGGAAGAATTAAAAGTAAAAAAAGTTGAATTTTTAATTTTTATTTTTGTTACTTTTGGGTTTGCGCGACGAAAAATTTGCCGTCGCGCAAAAATAATTTGACATTTTTTTTTTTTGTAATTTTTTTTTTTATTTTAAATAAAATTGGTTATTTTTTTATTGATTAAACAATGAAATTGCAATAAAAATAAATTAGAATAAAATTTTGTTATAAAATAAAATAAATGTATTACAAATAAAATAAATGTTTATGATGAAAATAAATACACTAATCAAATAATGAATCAAAATCAACCGTGTCGTCGCCAGTATGCGGCTCGGAGGTCTGGGCATTCACCGGGGTAGTGGTCTGATGGGGCTGCGCGGGATGGACGGGCTCGGAAGTCGGCGCATCAAAATGCGGGACTGGAATGCCGGACTGTGCGAGGGACTGCAGAATGACCGACATCTGGCTCCGAAGAGTGGCCACCTCTGACATCTGGCTCCGAAGAGTGGCCACCTCTGCTGTCAAAGCAGTGACCTGACTGCTTGACCGCGCCGATGAACGAGGTCTAGGTTCCCTCCGCCGGGCATTCCCCATCCCTCGACAATATGTCCCCGGCCCCCTCCCGAGAGTCTGATCCAACGTCTCCGTCAAGATCTGAAATCCAGCATCCTGTGGAGGAGCCACAGACTCGATCGGAGTCTCGGGAGGAAGCCGGGAGGCGGACTCCTGAAGAACCAACTGGCTCCTCTCCACCATCGTCGTCTGTTGAACATAACATAAAATATAAATTAAAACATGCATATAAATTGAATGTGTAACATAAGAATTAAAATTAAATAATACTTACATGAAGGGACTCGGCCAACTCATTCCCGGGTCGAACATAAACGCCACCAAAGACGTCGATCTCTGGGAACTTGGACCCCTCCTAAATTGAACAAAAGAAAAAAAATATTAGTATGAAAAAAATAAATTCATAAAAATGATATTAAAAATGAAATAAAAATTTTGTGATTATTACCCGACGCCGTGCATCCATCCTATACGAAAAGGGTCTGGAGCCCGAATGGTGGAGAAGGGTCTTCTTCTTCCTATTACCCTTATTCACTTGGGCTTTATTCTGTTATACAAAAAATGAAACGAATTAGTTAAAATATAAAAAATTAAATAATAATGAAATACAAAAATAAAATAAACATTAATAAGTAATAAGTAATAATTACACAAATATAGTTGAAAAAATACCGCAAATTCGGGCGCTTGAAAATGAGCGCAGAGCCACTCCCAACTATCCTCCCGCCCCTCAAGCTCCTTCGTGCAACCCTCCTGAAGAGCGACTTGCGGATCATCATATGCCTGAAAATGGTGGTGCAAGTCGCTTTTCCACTGCTTGTACCTCTCAGCGAAGAGTCTGTTGACGTACGTCAACGACTCTTCGTCGAGATCCTCCAAGTTATAGTTCGTCTGCAATCAATTAATTAGATACGCTAAGTAATAGAAATATACAAAATTTTAAAGACAAATAATGAAAACGTAAGGTACATACCGACAACTGGCCGCGAACCTCCGCCTTGATCTCGTCAGGCATGAACCTCCAAGACTTCCATTGCATCGGGCAATGGGTCCGCACGACGTGGCCAATGTCGTGGGCCAAGGAGCTATGCAACTCCGCCGGCGGTGCAGCCCGATGGCGCTCGTCGTATCCGATGCTGATACGACTGTTTGTCACCCGAGTGACCTTCGCCGTCTTCAGCTGACGACACGGTCCTCGAGTGTTCTTCTTCGCTGCAAAGAAAAAATGTATTAATGTTAAATAATATTTATTGTCAAATTTCAAAATAAAATTAACAATACAAAAGTGTAGTTATACCTGGCTGTGATCCCGAGGCACCAGTACCGTCGGTCGATGTCGTCGTGTCCATGGGGTCGGTGGGCCGGTGCCGCCGCCTAGCACTAGGTGGCTGCGCCACGGATGACGCAGATGACGCAGGCGCCTGGGACGCCTCGTGACCAACCACCACGTGGTCCAGCAAAGCTGGAGCAGTGGCAGAAGATGCCGCCTGAGCAGGGGGATCCGAACTCGGTGCAGTCGTCATCGACCTACCACGCCTAATCAAATCTAACATCTGCACATATAATTTCGTTCCGAATTTAAACTAATTAATTAAAAGCATAGCATGACCTAGGGTTTGGAATTTCGGAGGATCCGGGACTCCGATCAACGATCGGTCGAATCCTAAACGATCCTAGAAACACAAAAGTACAACTACGTGAGTTTCAGTTCGATCCAACGGTCCGAACATATCAAACCTGGAAATCGCACAATAGGCGAAATCCGATCAAGACTCAAACGGCAACCAAATTTAAACCGGCCAAAACCTAGGGTTTTAATTCGCCCAAAACCTAGGGTTTTAATTCCTATTTCCTATAGCGAAAATTCACAAAATCCTAACCAACCATCAGCTAACCAGTAACATATCCATCCAGCCAATCAATCATAACAAACATACAGAAATCATAACACAGATTCAAAATCAAAATCAAAATCAAAACTGACAGAAATCATCATAACACAAATACAAAAATAAAAACTGAATTAACACATACTTAAATGGACAGAGTCGATAGAGGCTTACAGTGGCGCGGTAGCAGCGGTGGAGGTCGCTACAGTGGCAGCGGAGGTGGCTGAGGTGGCAGCGGAGGTGGCTGAGGTGGCAAGGTGGCAGCGGCGGTGGCTGAAGTGGCAAGGTGGCAAGGTGGCTGAGGTGGCAAGGTGGCAAGGTGGCTACGGTGGCAGCGGCGGTGGCTGAGGTGGCAGCGGCGGTGGCAAGGTGGCAAGGAGGCTACGGTGGCAAGGTGGCAAGGTGGCAAGGAGGCTACGGTGGCAAGGTGGCAAGGTGGCAAGGTGGCAAGGAGGCTACGGTGGCACCGGAGGTGGCTGAGGTGACGGCGGAGAGAGAGGGCTGAGGGAAGGAGGAAAAACCAGAGAAATGGGGAAGAAGGAGGGCTCGGGTCGTTTCTGCAGATTTAATCGAGTTTGCGCGACGTACGACACTATTCGTCGCGCAAGATTCATTAATGAATATTGCGCGACGAATAGTCCGTCGCGCAAAACGACTATTCGTCGCGCAAAGGTTTTGATCGCCGCCAAAATTTTGGGATTTAGGGTTTACAGCGAGGCGGAAACTGAAGGGTCAGCGAATTTTGCGCGGCGAATAACTAAAGCGTCGCGCACGGTCAACCCTGCGCGACAGACATAGGCTTATTCGTCGCGCAAAACACATTTTGGCCGCCAAAATTTTGGGATTTAGGGTTTACAGCGAGGCGGAAACTGAAGGGTCAGCGAATTTTGCGCGACGAATAATTAAAGCGTCGCGCACGGTCAACCCTGCGCGACAGACACAGGCTTATTCGTCGCGCAAAACACATTTTGGCCGCCAAAATTTTGGGATTTAGGGTTTAGCGGGGGACAGGAACTGAAGCGTCTCAGACTTTTGCACGACGAAGACTCTAAGCGTCGCGCATTGTTCGTCGCGCAAGGTTAGAATTTCATTCGGTTGAAATTTTCACTAAGTGTTGAAAGGGGATGGAGGGGTGGACTTTGTGTCCCACATTGCGCGACGAAAGGAAACAAGTCCGTCGCGCATTTATCTAATTCGTACTTGGCGAGACGAAACAAAAAAATCCGTCGCGCATGTTAACCCTAAACCCTAAACCCTAACCCTAAAATGTAAACCCTAAGCCCTTAGCCCTAACCCCTAAACCCTAAAATAGTTTCAATGATCCAACCGGCAAACTTTTTTTTTTATACTTGGAGATCGTATACGCCAAAAATCAAAACAATCAAACATTCAGATATCAGAAAACGGGACAAAATATTTCGACGGTTATAAATGAAAAGTCATGATTTAACGGTCATTTTAATTCCGATTTTGATCATTTTTTGCAGCAACATTTGTTGACCCTATATGAATACAATGACTGAATTTGATCTTCAATTTAAGATTTGTACACTAGGGGATACCACATAAACGTTAAGTTATATTTTGACAAATGTATGAACAAAATTTTGAGTTTTTGGTGAATATATGATTTTGATAGCACGCGCAGTCTACAAAACTAGTTTCAGTCATCCAGCCATCAAAATTGTTTTTTTCCATTTCGAGATCTTGGACAGGAAAAATCGGCCAAAAAAAACATTCAGAGATTAAGGAACGGGGTAAAACTTTTCGACGGTTCTAAATAAAAAGTGATGATTGAACGGTTATTTGAACTCCGATGTTGATGATTTTTTGCACCAACAGTCCTACACTCCATATGAATACAATGAACTATTTCGATCGCCAATTTGAAATATATATGTGTGTATATATTATACTATAACGTTACCTAATATATATTTGCGCGACGAAGAACTTCTTATCGTCGCGCAAAAACACCATACGCGACACACATGTATTCGTCGCAAAACTATTGCGACGAGGTTTGTTCGTTGCGCAAAATTTACGCGACGCATTTTTATGCGTCGCGTATGGTATTTTTGAGCGACGATAAAGAGACTTCGTCGCGCAAGGATTTGGCGCCATAACTCCCCCTTTAATTCAAATTGTGTATGCTTTGTATTTTTTGGAAAGGTTTTGTATTCATCAATTTTTATGCTTTGTATTCATCAAAACCAAACTAAATTGATAATTAAGATTTGAATCGACCGAATTTATCGGTTTGACTAGATTGATGCCACTAATCATGAACCAAAGTCAAGAAAAATACGTGGCACACAGCTAATATTGGAGAAATAACTTAAATTTTTTGTTTCAAAAGATAAAAATAATAATTGAAGAGGCCTTAAGGCATGAATAAATAAATAAATAAATACAAACCAATCAACAAGCATGGGGTCGTAATAAGTACTGACTAAAGTATTGACATTCCAATGAAGTTTGTGATGAAATATGGAGAATGAATACAAAACTACATATGGACAACTACATATATTCAAAGATTTGTATTACACAAAATGAATACACTAACATAATAAATTTACAAATAAATTCATTATTCATCATCTGAACTATAATAACTTTCGTTATCGTCGCTATCATCACTCGCGGTCTCCCAATCTTCCTCCTCCTCCTCCTCTATAACTGCATCATCGGCGTTGCTAGATCCCACTGCAACATCGTATCGCGGAAGATCACCGAGGTCAATTGTAATTGATTGAATCGGTATTTCGACTGAAGACACTCCTTCTATTTGAAACGGTTCTTGTATAACATTTGTATCTCGAAGTGTTTCCGCATCATTTTCCATTGAAGATTCTAAGCGTTGGTCAGCCACATTGTCGACGTCGTTGTCACTTGGGTCTAGTTCTGGTATATCATGCACGTTCCTATGATCCATCTTCTGCACAACTTTCCACCCGTTTCCGGCTTTAGGGTCATCTAGATACACAATTTGGGACGCCATGTTTGCCAAAATGTACGGGTCATCATCATACCAAGTTCTGTTAATGTTCACAGACAGTACTCCATGGTCGATTTTAACACTGCCCGCCCTATTTGGGTTGGTATCGAACCATCGACACTTAAACATGATGACTTGGTATCGATCTTTGTAAAGCAATTGAACGACATTTGTGAGTTTGCCATAGAAATCAATGTTTGTACTTTCGCCTCCACCTGGGACATGGACACCGCTATTTTGCGTACACAACTTGTCATCTCGTGCAACCCCCAAAAATTTTACGCCGTTAATATAACAACCCGAAAATAATTCAGTGCGAATCGGGCCGAAGGCCAAGTTATATAACTCATCACTGTAAGTGGGGGAATTCGATGATTTCAATTTATTCACCTAATAGTATACAAAACCATTTACATGTTAGTCTGACAAAATGAAATACTACAATTTATATTTGTCAATTACAAAACACTTATAACTTACAGAATTCAAAAACCATTGTGGAAATAATTCACGGTGTTTCCGGGCAACCAAATGTGATGGATGTTCTCGCTTCATCATCTTTTCATGCTCATCTAAGTAGGCCATTATCTCATCACAATTGTTCAGTACGAACCAATGCGCTACCTCCATGTCATTTCTAGAAAACGACTCTCCTCGTCCAGGATCTCCAAATGGTCGTGCGCTTTGGGCAAAAACAGAAAGTTTTTCATTTCTCATACCTCCGTCATTATTGCGTTGAGGGCGATTGAAAACCGTCTCCACATCTTTTAAATACATTCCACAGAAAGTAAGCGACTCATATTGAACCCAAGCCTCTATAATTGATCCTTCGGGCTTTGCCCTGTTGCGTACACTTTTTTTCAGCTCTCCGAGAAGCCTGCCAAAATAAAAAGATATGATACAAATTAGCAAAGTGTCGATAATGATGCATACACAAATGATAAAGATTATATACCTTTCTATTGGATACATCCAGCGATAGTTGACAGGACCAGCAAGCAATGTCTCTTCTGGCAAGTGAACCATCACGTGCATCATACTTGTAAAGAAAGCTGGAGGAAATATCATCTCAAACTTGCATAGGACTTGGACAATGTCATGGCGCAACTGAAACATGTCTGTCCTTCGCAATGTTTTTGCCGTTAGTTGGGAAAAAAATCTGGATAACAACATGATTGGCTTCACCTCATCTTCCGGCAGTAGGTGTCGAATACCCACAGGAAGTAGGCGTTGCATAAACACATGGCAGTCATGGCTCTTAAGTCCAGTAAATTTACCCCCATCGACATTCACGCAACGTGCGATATTAGAAACATACCCATCGGGAAATTTGACAGACGATACAAACTTTAGAAACTCTTTTTTGTCATTCGGTTTCATAGAAAAGAATGCAAGATCCCTTATAGCTTTATCACTGTCCCTATTCATCCATAAACCCCTTCGTATGCCCATTCTTTCCAAATCAAGGCGAGCTTTGATCGTGTCCTTCGTCTTCCCCTCGATATCTAGAATCGTGCCCACCAATGTGTCGAATACATTTTTCTCAACATGCATCACATCTAGATTGTGCCTCAATTTCAGTTTCGACCAATATGGGAGCTCAAAAAACATAGGCTTGTGCGTCCAGTTCAAATGTGTAGAAGGTCTGGTCCGACTAACTGTTTTCCCGAACGGAGCAAAATCCAAAAGGTTCAGCTGTTCCAAGATCTCATCACCGAACCATTCTCTAGGTCTGAGGCGACGCTCTGTGTTCCCGTCGAACTCTTTATCTTTTTCCCGCCATTCGTGGTCCCATGGCAACCATCTCCGATGACCAAGGTAACAAAATTTTCCTGCGTGCCAACCAGAAGTTACATCTTCCTTGCATACAGGACATGCCATATAACCCTTTGTGCTCCACCCAGAAACCATTGCATATGCTGGGAAATCATTCACAGTCCACATAGCTGCTGCCCGCAAAGTGAACATCCTCCCAGTTGATTTATCGTACGTGCGAACACCGTTTGTCCATAAATCCTTCAGCTCATCAACCAGAGGCCTTAAGTACACATCAATTGACCTGCCAGGATCCTCAGTTATCAAAGCAGTCATCATCATGTATTCTTTTTTCATGCATTTCCAAGGCGGCAAATTATATGGGAATGCGAAAATCGGCCAAATGCTGTGGTGTTGGTTTAGAACCCCATACGGATTGAATCCGTCAGTGGCAAGTCCCAATCTAACATTTCGAGGATCAGCAGCAAACTCGGGGAACGTTCGATCGAACTCTTTCCATGCCCCCCCATCTGCAGGATGCCGCATCACATCATCGTCTACCCGTTTTTCCTTATGCCATCTCATGTCTGTGGCAGTATGCGTCGACATATACAATCTCTGCAACCTAGGTTTAAGGGGCAGATAACGCATCCCTTTTTGTGGTATCTTAGTCATTCTATTCTGGGATGTCATTTTGAACCTCGACTCATTGCATATAGGGCATGTATCCAACGTTTCATGCTCTTTGTAGAATAACATGCAATTTTTTTTGCAAGCGTGGATTTTTTCATAACCCAATCCAAGACCATGCAACACCTTCTGTGCATGTTTATGGTCTTTCGACAAACAATTGTCCGTCGGAAGCATTCTCTTGAAAACCCCCAAAAAGTAATCGAAACACAAGTTCGACATACGATACTTTTTTTTTCCGTGCATTAGCTCCACAATGGCAGTGAGAACGGAAAAACTCTCGCACCCCGGGTATAACTCTTGGTTGGCATTTTTTAACAGTTTTTCATACTGTTCAAACTCCGCACTGTCTATTGGTGTAGGTACGTCATCTTCCCCTTCCTGATTGATGTTGGTCGATGCGAATGGAAAAGCATCCTGTATAATACCCATGACTTGATCATTAGGATCCACAATAGGTTCAACATTGTCCACTCTTGGGGCATTTGAAGACGAAGCATGGTCTACTTGTTGGCCGTGAAGGTTCCAAATGCTATATGTTTCAATCATTCCATTCCTTACTAAATGAAATCCAACATTTTCAATTTTCTCAAACAACGTGTTGTTACACCTCCTACAAGGACAACGGATTCTAGTTGCACCCGGGTTGTGTCTACGTGCAAACTCAATAAAATCCTCGATTCCATCCAAGTATTCGTCTGCGCATCTATTCGGGTTCTGTCTCCACCTTTTGCTCATAATTCCTGAAACCACAATCACGACACAACAGTCACAACAACTTCATACGAAGTTATAATGTCACCTTATGCCTCCGGTAAGGGCCCTATCCCATTCGGGAATGCATAGTCCTGTCACGTAACCTACGACTACATGAGATTAGATTTCGACGTGGATTAATTTCGGCAGCATCTCGACACAGTTCTTGAAGTGGGCATAGGTATAAATACCTACGTACCACCCGAAGAACGTACCGAGATGACACCAAAATCTCCACAATCGAAACCTAATCTTGTAGCCGAAGATTATGTGACAACACTATGCATTACCAAACTGTCCAAATAATGGGACAATTCAAGAATTAATTGGACCGCAGTCATGCCTTACGCATCCATGCACGAAATCCAACTAATCTCGAACGGGAAACTTCGTGTTACTAAACATAAAAATAAAAGTACGAAGTTAATTTCAATTAACTTCGTACATCACAACACATTGTGCTACGTCACGCACAATTTCACAACATTATAAACATATAACTTCAAAAAAAAAAATACAAACATAACAAACAAACTTTTACAATAACATACCTTCTCAATCGTTCTCCACCAATCACTAATCACAAATATCCCTAACGAGAACAAAATTAATAGCATTAGTACGAATTTACATTAATACATTTAAACTAACGACACAAAATACATACCTAATACACGTACAGAATTCACGAGCAGCAGCAGGGAGGGAGAGTGAGAGAGAGGCAGAATGCAATTCTTGCATTCTGCCTCTGCAATGGCAGACACAGATATGGAGAAGAAGGACTTTTCGCGACGAAAAACAAAAAACGTCGCGCAAAACGCTGTCGCGCAAACTCACTTTTCCGTCGCACAAAACCAAATTTCCGTCGCGCAATCACGTGTCGACATCTATTTTTTGCGCGACGAAAGAAATTATTCGTCGCACAAAATTCCGTCGCGAATGTACAATATAGCGTCGCGCAAACTACACATTTAGTCGCGCAAAAGAATCTAATTCGTCGCGCAAGAGTGCACCGCTATTACACTTTACGCGACGACGGAATTTCCGTCGCGCAAAAACCCACCTGTATATTGGCGCAAAAAAAAAGTTTCCCTCGTGTTCTTACGCGACGGTTTATGGTTTCGTCGCGCTAAGTTTTCTTTTGAGACGAAAACTATCGTCGCGCAAAATTTTTTTACCGCCATAATAGGCGCCAATTTTCTGTCCATCTTTGCGCGACGAAAATTTGGTATTGTCGCTCAATGTTGTCATTCGCGACGATCTTTGTCGTCGCGCAAGATTTTGGCGCCATAACATGGACTTTGCCACTTTTTTGCGACGAAATATATTTACGTCGCGCATAGCCTCTTTCCCGCGACGAAATTATTTGTCGCGCTAGTTTTCTGTACTTTGCGCGACGGAGTATTTTTTTCGTCGCAAAAGTGCTCCTTCTTGGCGACAAAATTTCTTCGTCGGCGCAAACTTCCGTCAGCATAAATAGTAAATCCAGTAGTAGTGTATACCATCGTTCGGATAATCCTTTTAGACATTGACAGACTGGATTCTCAGCAATACAATTTCCGTTCACTCCAGAGAAGCCATAATGATCACACACATCTCTAGGTCTTGATAAATGGGCACTCCAAGCTTAATCTTCTTTCTTCCAATGAAAGTGAATACAGGAATGGATATGAATATCCATATCCATCCTATTGTGTAGGCAAAGCAAAATATGTATGTTTTTCTATGCTCTCAACTTGGTGTATAGTAGGTGTTTTAGTTTATGCATATGAGTTTATGTAGCAATTTTATTCTTGTTCATTCTATAGTACAGGTATATTATGTACTATTGTAGATATATTATTCTATGATGTAGGTATATTGTCCTATTGTATATTGCATAGGTATATATATGTGTGTTTTTTCATATTTACGACAATGTGTAATAGTATTTTATGTATATTTTTTGTATAATAACATACAATTTTATTTGTCTATTTTTGTATCTGACTTATAAGTAATATTCTAATTTATGTTCTTAACTTATAGGTAGTCTTCTAATTTATGTTCCTAACTTATAGGTAACACGATTTATTTCTAAGTTTTTTTCGTTGCTAATAATAACAAAAAATGTGTCTTTACTTTTCATTGATTAAATTGTATTTTATTCTTATATTAGGTAAATATTATAAAGGAAATAATTCAAAATTTAAATTCTGAAATTCAATTACAAGGAAATAATGCATTAAATTTATATTTTCAATGTGTTTTCCTTATTTACCTCAAAGGGTAAAATCGATACAACAAAAAAATTCATAAATGTCAAAGGACTTACATCTAAACTAAAAACGCGTGAACTAAACATAATGACAACTAATTATTTTGAACTTAGATCTAAGCAGCCCAAAGAAAAATAATTTAAGTTGATGTTCATGAACAAAGTATTTATACTATAAAATATAAGCTATTGAGGATTTCTGTCCTTATTACTAAACTATTATATGGGAGTAACAATTTTCCTGTTTTTTTTTTTTTCCTTCAACCTTGTATTCCAATCTTAGATTTAATATTAAATTTTAAAAACGGTAGAAATTAAATATTTTACTTTCTTTGTTTATTCTCTCTCCGTTGCTCTAAGCCCAGCCAACTTGAATTCCAAATAGGCTGCAAATTTCAACGTTAAACCTAAAGTAAAGCCATAATTTAGAAACCAAACAAATAAACACAAGTTGAGAGCTTTGAATTACTAGGACGGCCATTTTCAACTCATTTCCTCATCGAAGCCCTCAAATCAATGACGAATGACTCTGATTCCTCCTCTCTGATTCGCCTCAACATCGGTCAGCTCCCTCTCTCTGTTGTAATACATCTTAATGTGAATTTGCTGTTTCTTGTAGTATCAAAAATGTCTTTAAATCGATTCGATTGCTCTGAAATGGAAGTGTAACCCTAAATTTTAATTTGCTCCCTAGTCTCTGAAAAGAACATGTTTTTGTTGTTTTGGTGCCTGGGAAAACCAAGCAAAATAAGGAAAATGAATTGAATATTTTGATTCTACGGGATGAGATTGGGAAAAAGTTCGGCCATGTAAGGCAATTAGTGCAACCTTTGAATGGAAGAGCTATGCATATGTGTGTGTATAACTAATTGAAGTTGTAAATAGTTGATGATGATGTAGATTAATTATTGGAAATAAACTTTTTGATAGTGTACCTATACTATAGAACTTGAGAATTGGGTACATAATTTGGTATGCTTTTATTGTTTGTCAACAGGAGGAAAGAAGTTTTGCACTACTATTGATACTTTGACTCAGCGTGAGCCGGATTCCATGCTGGCTGCTATGTTCAGTGGTCGCCATACTCTGTGTCAGGACCCCGAAAAGGTATTTGCTTCTGCTTGGTTGGAGCAATTTCTGTCTTGCATCTTCATCGAATGTTAAGTTTGGCATTGTCTCAAACAACTTTCCATAATCACCATTCCCCGACAACAACCCAAGCATATGTTAGATGTGGAGGAATGAAGCTCGGAGAAATTCTATTAAACAATTGTCGCCTGACTAAAAGATGTGGATCAATTTCAGGGTAGATTGATTTTTAAATCAGTCTATTTAGATTAAACACTATCCTATTGTTTAATGAAATGGTAAACTTCTGCATCAAATTAAACCAAGTAGCTATTAATATGTCAAGCAAGTTTTTCTTCCTCATGCAGTTTATTAGAAGATTGTTAATTCCTTCATTTGGGAACCCTTTTATTAAAACTTCTCAAATATTTTATATCCTTTCTTATTCTTGCAGGGATATGTATTTCTTGATAGGGATGGCAAACATTTCCGTCACATCCTTAATTGGTTGAGGGATGGTGTTGTTCCCACATTAAAAGATTCGAAATATACAGAAGTTCTTAGGGAGGCTGAATACTATCAACTTCTTGTAAGTGTGGTTTTAATATTCATTTATTCTTGTTTAGAAGAGTTGACGATATATTTTGAGTTCATGAGGATTGCTTTTTAATTCATGTTGTATACTTGTTTATTCAAATCATTAATTTTTAGTTCCTTCGCATTTAAACTGATAGGAGGTTCAAATAAACTTGAATGGTCACTGTTACAAATGTAAGTGATTTCAGTTTGCTAAAGAAAGTTTTGATTCAATATAGATTGAAAAATGTCATAATTTCAGTAATATGGAACGCTAGGCTTGAGAGAGAGCACTACGGAGGAAAATCATATGCATGGATCTCTTTAGAGGGACTTATTCAATGCCTGTAGTGCTATTTCCTACTTGTTTCTAGTCATGTGTGGCCCATAGGAGCAATTGTCGTGGTTGCCAACTTGTCTTTTTATACTGGTCAGTTGGCCTTATTTACTATCCAAGTGAACTCAAATACACAAGTGATGTAATTAATCTTGGTTTCTTATAAGGCGTCATTTTTCTAACTACATTTTGTTATGTAAGTGTATATGATATATATATATATATATATATATATATATATATATATAAAAGGTAATGTTCTCATGCGATATACAGTCTGGCAACATAAGCATCGTAATTGCCAAACTGTGAATCTGGACTACACATTCAAGCAATGACCAACGTGGTTACTAGTTCAGATTCAGTCTATTAACATAAAATGCTTATTATTCCAGACTGTCGGCAATAAAACAAATCCATATATATATTGCAACTATACAACTCCAAACCATTTTATGTATTTTTCTCTTAATCTCTAACAACGTTGAAGTAGTGGAGTATATACCTATGCTGGGATTCATGCATCAATCTACTGATAAATTTACACATCAAACATGTTTGCCATTTCTTTCTCCCATCACAACTAATCCTGCCATATTTAGAAATGGGTGCTGCCTCTTTCTGTTTAATCAGTAATCTTGTATCAACAATGCTGTGAACTTATGAAACTGTTTCAGGGGCTGATAGATGGAATACATGCTATCCTAAATAAGAAGAAGGAGGATGAAGAGTTAGATACAGAATTAACACGTACTGATATCATCAAGTGTATACAGTCTGATAGAGTCAGGTTTCGAGGTGTCAATCTTTCTGGCCTTGACCTTTCAAAATTGGTAATTTCTCAGGTTCTCAGTTCTGAAACAGTTCTAGCAGTAGATTTGTGCCTTGTAGGATTTGTTTTCTAGAAATTTGGAAAAACACATTTTAACTGCAAACTACAATAAGCTAGTTTCCGTTTAGAACATGTAGCATTAGCATTACAGGCACCGAATATAGCACCCTAAAGATTGCATCTGCATGTTCTCTGCAATGCCCTCTTTCAAGCGTAGTGTACCATTCCTTTTATAACCAAAATTTATTACATTTTGAATATATGTTAAGAATGAACAAATTTTCCTTTAAGCATGTTGAAACCACTTACATTCATTGCTAGATTGTTTAACCCTTCTATGAATTTAAATTAAAACCAACTAAAGTTTCATGCTGTAATGCACTTGCTAGTGAATAAGAATATCAAGCAGACCACTAGTAGTATCTATTTGGGTCATGATGACAGTTGGTATTCACCAAATGTTCTGCACAGCACACAGGACCTGAAGGAATTCAAGTACTTTACTGCAGCTTTTCTACAGTTGATTTGAAGCTGCTCTGGAAAAGCCAGTTTAAACTTAGCCAATTGTGTTACCAAATTGAGGCATATGAGTGCTACTTTCGAAATTGATTCTTTTGTTTAATTAAGAACTTCTTTTGGATGGTAAAAATGCAAGAAAAACTCTTTTTGATACTGTGTCTTTGATGTTGTGGTCTTATTTTATCAATGGAATTGCAGGACCTATCATTTGTCGACTTCAGCTATGCATGTCTGAGAAATGTCTTTTTCTCACGTGCAAACCTTCATTGTGCTAAGTTCAAGGTAAGTTTAAGTGATAGATGGTACATCTGGTCTGTTGAGAACAACTACTGTTGTTTATACATGCTATATGTTGTTAGAAATACCCACTCTATTTTCTGTAAAAGAACATCGACCTGGTTTAGCATCCACGATCCAAAGTTTTAATTGTACACTTGTATTAAAGTTAAAGATTTTCTACTGTTTATTTTATTTGGTATATAGGGTTATCCTTTCTTTTTATGACCTCAGCATGACTGTTGAAGCTTTCATTTTTTGTCACAGGATGTGGATGCTGAGGGTGCCAATTTTCACAATGCGACTTTGCGGGAGTATGACATTGAAATTCCACAGCAGTGATATTGATTATATAATATGTACAATATGTTAGTGGGCTCCCTGATTAATGCAATTATCTTTTACCTAGGGAAGATGTGAATTTACTGGGGCAAATCTCCGTGGAGCTTTGTTGGCTGGAGCTAATCTTCAGAGTGCAAATCTACAAGGCAAACTTATTTTCCATTCTGATACAATTTTAGTAATATTCTATTTGTTAGTTCCATCCTAATGTTGCCTTAAATTCCTTGGCATGTGTTCTGTTAACATTAACTTAATTTTTTCTTTAATTTTTTTAACTTCTAGTCAGTTTATGCGCCTCTCATTATTTTCCTTTTAATCATGATTTACCCTTTTGCAGATGCTTGCTTGATTAATTCTAGCTTCTGCCAGGCAGACCTGCGTTCTGCACACCTACAGGTTCTGCATTTATCAATTTAAATATGTAGCTCACTTATTTTTCAAGTAATTTGTACTTCTTGGTTTTCCAGAACATCCATTAATGAGATAGTAACTGTTTGTCTGTGAAGCTTCATGCAAGAAAGATGAACTAGTCATCTAACGTCATTGAATCTTTCTTCTTGGTTTTCCAGAACACCCATTAATGAGATAGTAACTGTTTGTCTGTGAAGCTTCATGCAAGAAAGATGAACTAGTCATCTAAAGTCATTGAATCTTTACTATGGTGCTGAACATATTTACTTCCATTAATGAGGGCAAAATTAACTGCATGTCTTATATTCTGTAGGTTGCCTGTATTATTTTGATTCTTTTCCTTTTTATCCTTAAGGAGTCGATTATAATGGTTGAGCTTACAAAAGCTTATTTTTCTACTTCATTCCATTGTCTTGTTTACAGATTTTGTTACCCCAAAAAAAAAAAAAACCACTAGATAAAGTCGTGGATTTTAACGAATTATAGCAAAATATAAATTTAGGCTTAGAATTTTGGCACATGAATGAAATTGCATCCTAGAGGGTGGTGAATAGGACATTATATTTTTCTTTTACAAGCTAACTATAATGGATCCAGATCCTCTGCTTGCTTTTTCTCTGCCATGATCTGCTTGACTTTTATTCTAAGTATGACACCTCATTTAAAATATATCTTATGGCTAAAAAGACTGCCACATAATTTTGAATAGAATAGAAAAGAAGAACCTTTAACAATAACTGAAAAAATAAATATTGTCATCCCTGTAATCACATCAAGTTTTTCTTCCTCATCTTGATTCTCATGTGTTTGGGACAATATGTGTCACCCTCCTAAGTTTCAGGACATACAATTGAAATTACCTTCCTAACACTTTGAACATATAGCTTTCTTTTCTCGCATAAGAAGAGATTATTTCAAAGCATATTGATAAAAATTGAAGAAAAAGAACATGGCGGTGCTAGCATGGCTGCAGAAAATGTGCAGAATTTTGAAAATGCCTATTTGGCCAAATACACGACTAAAATTTTATGATTGAAATCAACAATAATTTTCCAGCGTAAAGTACTGGAATTGAAGTGTTTGTTAAGAACAAATATTTGAAATTGAAGGACCCAACACTTTTTTTCCCCATTTAAGGATTGATATTGATCATCTTGTTTGGTTCTTACTGCAGAGCGAGGGAGAAATCCTAATTTGGTTAAAGAGAATTTTTACTTCCTAGGTTTAAAGTTTTTTTTTTTTTTTAGTGTTTAAAGATAATGTGTTGTCAATTTTTAGCCTTTAGATATATTTTAAACGAGGTGTCATGCGTATAATAAAAGTCAAGCAGATCATGACAGATAAAAAACAAGCAGAGGATCTGGATCCAACTATAATTCTTGCCCCTTTTTTTCTATTTCATATAAATTATATGATTTATTATCAATCGACACAGGAATGTTTTTAAAAATTCTTGAAAAGAGCACAATTCCAACAAATCTGAAAATTTACGGTATTAAGCTTAGACATATATGTCTACCATTCTGGAAAACCTTAGAAGCCTTTAGAGTAGGCTTGATAGTTTATAATGAGTGCCAATCTTGAAACTGCTGCTGTCAGGAAATATTCCAACGGCTGTTGCCAAGTTTTGAATTTTACAACGGGCATAGTTCTTGCAGATTTGAATGAGAAGAACTATCAGCATTAGAATTTACTGGTGTGATAACCTTCAGAATTTAAAATAAAGATTTCAATTCAAATAGGAACACTTTAAGACATCCCAATCCTCTCCTTTGAGGCATAAATTTCAGATTCCATGTTGGTTTTATTTGGGAGGATTAATTCCACTTCCTACTCGCAGTATGCTTTTTATGATCTCGGCTCATGATTTTGCTTTTGGCACTCATAGATAATTGATTTCAGACTACAACGAGCACAATGATAAATCTGTCTAGAAAAGCCTTTCTGTAATTCGTATTCACCGGCTGATTGGCTTACTTATTGTGAGCTTTTTTATGTGATTCCTTCTGTTCGTTGCCAGTGAGCTACACAATAAAGATATCCTGTACAATATAGTAATGCCAGTCCATCATGGGAACCTACTGCATATGTGAGATAAGATGTTTCCTTCTAAATGACTCATGGTCAGAGAGCATGAAAACACAAGGACCACTAGGAAGATGCTGTTAGAAACTGAAGGAAATAAGAAGGAAAGTAAAAGATGTCCACCAAAAATATAGCCATAAAGAAAAAAGCCGTGTCTCTCTCGCTCTCTCTGTTAATCGTTATTAATTCAATATTGTTGTATTAGGAGGTTGCCAAATGTTTTCTTTGGTGTGACTTCAGTTTAAAAAAATAATAATAAAAAGAGAAGAATTTCCTGATTTTCATGCTGATTGCACTGCAATTATCGTTTGTTTGTCGATGAGTGCAAGATGCCTTAGGATTTGGTACTGAGAGAGGGTAATAATATATTACTTATTTCTCTTATTTTTTTTCAGAATGCTGATCTTACAAATGCCAATTTAGAGGGAGCTATTCTGGAAGGAGCAAATTTGAAGGTAAAGTGGAGTTTATGTGCCCAAAAAAAACACATTGTCTGAAATATGTCTCTTATGCTTAAGAGATTAAAAGCGTTCCTATAAATTGATTTTGAGAGTTCAATTATCCTGTTTGACTTCTAAAGAAGCTTGTGAATTGTCATAATTCTAAGTTTTGTGAACCACGTAGCTCCATCGGCTTGCTAATACATTGCAACATAAGCGGAGATATCTTTGCTCTCCCTTTTTTGGAGGAGAAGAGTACGATTAGAATAGTTTTCATTTTCTACCGAAACATTTTTTGCCTTTTTCTAAAGCTTCGTTTGCTCTGAGATAATAGAGGGAAGGGGATAGAAATGTAAAAATGATTCTTCCATTCCATTGTTTGTTTCACCTTTATGGAAGGATCCTTATCCATGGACCTGCATTTTTCTATCAAACAATTAATGGGTAGATTGGGGACCCATTATTTGTACTTTGTAATAATCTTTTGCTTCTGATTCCCTACATATAACCAAACTAGGGAAGGGACATTCAAGAAGAATACCATTCTTAGTACTAGTGATATAGATAAACCCTACATCATTTATTTTCTATAAACAAACCCAAAAAAGGACATCTGGCCCTGTTGAATTTAATTTTGATTATTAAATTACTTTGATACCCTGTTGAGCAAGGACGGATCCATGCTTGTCTTAGCCCAATGTTGACTTTGGTGAGAGACAAATTAGGCTTAGTATGTAATCTCAATCTAGAAAAATTAAATAATAGCCCACCACTTTTTCTAGAAAGCAGCCCATATCTACAGCCAAATATTTTAATACTTTAATACTTCAATTACTAATATTTTTTCTCTCTCTCTTCTTTGGTTTATTCAGGTTTTGATTTGGCTCTAATAATGTTTATATATTTCTATGATTTTGTTTTTTTCGAATTTATTGATGTTTCTTCTTTTGGAAATATTGAAATATGGACTCTCCCTAACTAAACGACTCTGCCGACCCAAAGTCCTTGAGCTTCAAATTGTTCTTCGTCTGAGCCTCTGAATTTTGGTTTTTCTAGGTTTTCTTTGTTTGTTTTAGGTTTCTTTGTTCAGATATCTCTCTGAAAATAGTATTTTTCTTTTAATGAATTCTGAAAATAGTTTAGGGTTTAGTATGTACTATATTGTATATAATTTTTCCTACATGCTGTAGGCAACAAGTTTTGTTTTATTGATGTTGCATGAGTAGGAAGAGTCTGTTAACCATTTGGTGCTGCATGTCTCTTGCTTAGAAGCTGTGCCAGATTTATTCCTCGATGCTTCCGTGAGATGGACTTATTGTTAATAAATGGTTCATGAGTAATATATCATTAAGTGCAATTTAAATTAATTAGGGAGTGTACATGGGGCAGGGGTGGGTACAAGTGACGAACAAAGACAAGTTAAAATGAAATATTTAAGAAATGGCCCAATTGAAAAAATGTATTCATGTGGCTGACATAAAATAAATTGAGTTCACATATTGAAATATGTTTATGGCACCTATCTTTTAGTTTACGGAGCCGACTTTTGTTCTTGTTCTTCCTCCCTATATATATATATATCATATTTGTGTATCATTGCATGTGAGAGGCACACATTTCTTTTATGTATTTGATTTAATGTTGAAAGAAAGAACTCAGCATGATTTTTTGAAACATTAATTCCGTGATTAAGAATGTTCATATATATGACAATCATATAAGCTGGTATAAGAGGTTGTTATGGAGAAATACCCCATACCTAAAATGAATATCAAAGAAAAAAAAATCTGTAGTTTCATCTTATATCACATTATGTTTTCATAAATGAATCTTAAAAGAATCTGCTCCCTACCGCTCTCATAATTGATTTGTTTGGCTGAATTTTTTGTGTGATAGGGTGCCAAGTTGAGCAATACCAATTTGAAGGATGCAAACCTTCAACGAGCTTATTTACGACAAGTGAATCTTCGAGATACGGTAATGAAAGCTGATCGGCATTCTGTGATTTTTCTTTTGGTTATTGTTTTCAAAACCAAGGAATGCCTGGGCTTATAGCTTTCCTTTTGTTCGTCTCAACTCTCAAATTGTAGATATATTTTTACATGTGCGTAATCTTAGGGTCCATTGTAGCATTGAGAAGGCCAAGATCTTTTCTTGATAACTTAGTTGATAGTTGATAGTTGTATCTTTCAAGGCAAGAAATTGAGGATGTGACTGTTCTTTTTATGTTTTGAACAGCATTTGGAAGGTGCAAAGCTTGACGGTGCCAATTTACTCGGAGCAATGAGATGACACTGAGTGTTGCTATTTTAGATCCTGTGGAGGTTTGTAATTATGTTTGTGTATAACCTATTTATGCCATCCTTTGTCTCCGTCTGCCAAGATTCCCATTGTCCAATTTCTGGGTTGAGGCCACCACCCTAGTGATCAAATGATGTGGTTTGTACATAAATCCTAGAAATTCAATTCTTTTGGTGATAAATGTCTAGTAGTTGATAAAGATGACAACGGTCACTGAATCTGTACCCGATCCTCACTTTCATCCTACAATACAGTTCTTGAATTTAACTCTAGTCCTCGTACTTTTTATGCGTGTATCGCTTTCCGATTATAAATTCCTTAACATTTTGTCAATTACAGGGGTAAATTAGTAATTCTACCTTGCATCAATAACAAATTAGAATAAAAAAAAAAGTATAAAACAAGATTTAAGAATGAAAAATCAAGGAAAAAAATACTTAATGAGTGGAAATTTTGCCCATGCTACCCCGCACATCTACATGATCATCCACTGCTCTACATATCTCCCCTCCACTGCACCTCTCGGGCTCCGTAAAATTTCACCGCCCAAAGTCAAGCTCAGATTCAAGTTCAAGGATCATTACCATAATTAATTCATTCTTCACTTTTTGTTCTACTTTTTAATTGAGAAATAAAATTATTAATTTACGCTTCAAATCAATAGAAAGGTTAACATAATTTGACACAATGATAATCAATGCATCACTTCTGCTCGCTTAAATCTGTTTGTCATTTTTTATTTATATACAGAAAATATGATATTGCATTGGTAAGAATTAGCATGTTAAAAGAAGTCTGGTTAAAACATTCTTAGAGAATGTTATTGACTAAATAGAAGAGTCAAACAAGAAAGGAGATAAAATTACTGGGTCTGTATTAGGGGTGGGCATAAAAACCGATAAACCGATCAAACCGACCGAACCAAACCAAACCAAACCGAAAAAGGAAGTTTTTTGACTAAACCGAAAAAGTCAACTATGGACCTGAACCGAACCGAAGGTTCACGGTTCGGCCTTCGGTTTCAAAATTTTCAGAACCGGTGGACCTGAACCGAACCGGACAATATTTATATATATATATACATATTACACGTGGCGTCGTTTGATTGGCCAAAAAATAATTGTATGTGAGACATGTTGCAGAGCAGCGCATCCCTCAGCTTTATTTATTTTTCTTTTCCTTCCGTATCCTTCTCTCTCGCACGAGACACCCGAGTCTCTTCTCTTCTCTTCCCTTCAGTTTTTCATTTCATCTTCTATTTTGACCTAACGGCTGTGCTGTGCCTGTGGCTGCTCAAATCTCCAATCCAGAGCTGCACCTCTGCTGTGGCTGCTGCGATTTCACGATCTCCCGCCCAGGCCTAGGTATCATCCCTTCTCTCTCTCTCTCTCTCTCTCTCTCTCTCTCAAGTCGACCTCAGCCTAACCCACATCACCCCTCTCTGTTTCAGGCACACACAACACAAACCCGATTAAGAGCCGCCACAACCACCTCCATTGCCGAAGGTAAATTCTCTTGTCTGTGCATTGTAGGGTTTTTATTTTTATTTTTATTTTGCTTTGAAATTTATACCTATATCTGAATGATATATGCTATGGGAGCTATGGGAAGTGTTTTCTGTTAAATTAGAAGTGTGCGGTGATGAGGCTATTTGTGGACTAGAGTTTATGATCTGGGTTCTTCTCCCAAAAGTTTGATTACAAACCCTTGGCTGTCTGAGCACTCTTAATATGTTTTCTGTTATCTTCCAATCTGTAGTTTTCCAAAGTCACCCATATAATCCTTGTGAACAGGTTCTCCATTACTCTGGCTGGTGATTGATTCCAGCCTTCTCATGATGTGTGATAAACTTCTCAAACATGGAAAAGAAAAAAAGTTTGGATCAATTTAAGTTATGAACGTAATTAGAAGCAAGCATGTTGCAAAACTTTGGATTCGAACAAAAAAAAAAAAAAAAATTTATGGTGCTCAAGCATTGATCTTTTAACTGCTTCTGGATCCAGCAGCGGCCTACTTCTTCTCTCACTCTTTCGGAGATATCTATAATCTAACAGAAGCAAAGCAATAATAAAGGTCGGATTATTGTGATTGAATTATTTATAGGGGAAGGGAGAGTATGAGCCAGTTACGGAAACTAAATTCAAATCCTAATTAATTTCTCTTTAACGGTAGGGTTTGATTTCGCCTATTTTGGTTTGATATTTGGCAGGTTCTGGTGGTGTGTTTTTACATTAATATCCTGGAGCTGTGTCGTGGTGGGTTGTTTTTTTTGCGAATTTTGGTGAAGCAACACAGTTTAGGGCCTGTGACACCTCTGGGTTACTAGACGATGGAACGGCGCCGTTTTGCTTAGGGGACAAAATGTTTGGTTTGGTTTGGTTTGGTTTCACTAGAGCTGGGCATTTCATCGGAAACTCCAGCGTAGCTCTCTCCATCTCCACAGCAGCTCCTTCCCATCCGTCTTCTCTCCATTCAGATTCTGAACAACCGTACGGAAAACCAAAAATCGCCAAATTCCAAAACCAAGAAAGTGCTGCCTAATCCTCATCCTCCTACTCCATCTCGGTAAGTTGTTTGTGTGTTGATTTTGGTTATGTGTAATTGATTCTGTTTGGTTGTTTATGCTTTTGTGTGGCTCTGGGTCGATGGATTAGCTTAATTAGAATGCCCAATGCGCTCTACCCTGTATGTTCATTCCTTCCCTTGATTTCTTTTTCCAAAATTGGTACTGAACCTTTGTTGAGAAATGGTAGCAAGGATATGAAAATTAGCTCTTTTAGTGGTATTTGGTTGATCTGCAGTTGCTAGTTGTGGACCAAACTTGGGTTGTTTCTTTGTTTCTGGCCTTCTTTACTGTGATGCTTGTTTAGTCACTCCTCTATAGCAAAAACATTTTATGTTCATTGCAATAGAAAATTAAGAATAATTGCTTAAATGGTTTCTGAATATATATATATATATATATATATATTGGTAAAGATAATTTAATTATTTCAAATTAACTATATAGAATGACTATTAGTATGTCATAGGGTTGGATCACAAGGTCATGCCTAGGTGGGGGTCACCGGGTCAAGTTCGATGGTCATCAAGTTGAGTCCAATGGTCACTAGGTTGAGTCCAATGGTCACTAGGTTAGATCAGAAGGTCACAAGGTCAGACGAAGAAGTTACTTGTCTGAGCTTGTGGTTAAGAAGGCCGGTTTGATTGTTAGAACATAGAAGGGCAGGATCAAGGGTCAACGAGGAAACAAAAACAAATAGAGTTACCAGTCTTACTTAATTTTCTGTTTTAAAAACCTGAAAAAAAATAATAATGAGTCATGGCTAGTTTCCTTGGAAATTCAGGGAGGGCTGCTCTCTGCCGCAGAGAGGGTTTAATCTGGTCTACCTCCTTTAATGGAGGGCTGCTCTCTGGCGGGAGTAGCTGTTATGCAGCTCCCACATGAGTTTTTCTGTACCTTCATAGATGATTTGAGTTTCCTTGTTGATGTGCTTTAATAAACAGAGCTATTTTTCCTATCGTGTATATAATATGATTTTCCTTCTATTCCTGAAAGAGGAAGAGCTTTGAAATTTGTAGACAATTCTTTTTTTTGTCATTATGCAAAATAACTATAAACTCATAAATTGATTCACATTATGTTTGTCATGCGATCATGTTTTCCTAGTATTATTATGCTTAATGAAATTTAAGCTGTTATCTTTTCATGAGATATGATCGCTATAGGTGATAGATTGCAACTGATTCATCTGTTATCACAGTTGATTTTTTCCAATTATAGTTCCAGTCAAGGTTCTTCATTACCACTGGCCCGGAACACCACCACAGAAGGAGGTAGAACGATCGAAAACAGGCGAAGTCGCCCCACCGTTGCCGCCGGTGTCGAGTTTGTTTCCGGCCAATTTCGGTCACCTCTGTCCGCGATCTATCTTGCAAAAGGTAGATCTCGTCCTCCTCTATCGTTCCCTTAGAAGACCCGACCCAGGCAAGGTGATTTAATTCATAACTTAGGCCTTTAATTGTTGATTAGTATAGTTTTAGTCTATTCCATATCCAGTTCAAAATTTTCATCCCACTGTTTAAAGTTTTATGCTTCGTTTGACCGTGTGGTAGTCCGAGCTTTATCACATTTTGCTTTCTTGAGTCTCTAAGTAGTTTAGAAAACATGCTAGCAAGGAGAAATCTGGTAATTGTTGTTCTGTTTCCATTCTTTTGATTGTAGCAGATTATCCAATCAATGATGCTCATCAGAGTTGTAGGTGCTCTTTCTTTTATGCTTTTTCCCCTTGTATATATATCTTGATTGGCTCACTCCCAATCCAGTTTTTGATTAAAATGAATGCCTGTTTCCACTGAGGAAGTTAGTTGGATTGATTTGGATTTGGATTTGGAGATCTTAACAAGAGGATTTGCATTTGCCCAAGAATTTGAATTGCTAAATTAAATTAGGAATTTTACATGTAAAACCTCTCTCTCTCTCTCTCTCTCTCACCACCACTGATTGTGTTTTGTTGCAAATTGTAACAGTTGTGTGTATTGAATACCTGGATACATAATCATAGAAGAATTGTCAGAAGGATTCTTGGATTGCAATGGCAGCTTCTGCAAAGACTCTAACTGCTGAAAGCCATACTTTAAATGGAGACTGGACAGTTGTTTCATCTCGTCGTGGAAGACAAAGAAGAAATCCTCCAAAAATTACAATTCGAGTACAGAAGCAACCATCGCATTGGGCTCCAACTGATCTCGAAATCAATTTTGCCCGAGAATCAAAATTGATGCAGAAGATGCAGATCTCTATGAAGAAATTGGAGATGTCTCAATTCTTTCTTAATTTACTGGATGAAATGCAAGCTCCAGAAATGATGAATTACTTCCATAGGGTTTTGAGCTCGGAGTTGAAGATGAAGATGATTATATATGGCATAGGCAGCATTGAATCATATGAATCCCCTCGGTTGCAGTTGAGCCTTGCCATCTTGCTGAAGAGAAAGTTCAATTGGATTGGAGATATAGAGGTCTTTGATCCCATTCTTTCTGCCACAGAATCACGGGTTTTGGAAGCTCTCGAATCTTCTGTGTTATCGATAAATGAACAAGGTCGGCGTCAGGCTGAGAAACCTACAATGTTCTTCATGCCACATTGCGAGGCAGAGCTATATGATAATCTTCTACAAGCGAATTGGGAAGCACGGCTTTTGAATTGTACAGTATTGTTTGGGAATAGCTTTGAGACATATGAGCAGCATCTATCAGAGTATAAGAATTCAGCTATTGTTGATTCGACAAGGCATATCTTGGCTGTTCGAAAATTCACAGATGAGTTTAGGATTAAGACAATTTCAGATACTTATTTCAGTGCCTTTCATGATTCGAGTTGGCATTTTTTCAGGCCTGTCCTTGAGACAGAGCTGCAGTTGAGCAATTTGTAATTGTGAGTTGTTGAGAAATTTCGTGATGATTGAAACGTATTATCATTTTTAGTACCCCATGCCCTATTGCAAAAGTTTCAAGTGTTGGTATTATCAGTGCCTTTCAGAAATTTCCTGATGTTTCAAGTGTTGGTATTATTGATTCCTATTAACCAAAAGCCATAGGATCAAAACCCACAGAAAGCCAAGAATGTTACAACAATGAAAAACAAGCTAGAAGAAAAACAAGACAGAGCATTTGAACAAAAAAAATATACAGAGACAGACCCAATACTAATGTCTCTAATTAAGGCCAAACTGAGTCGACAGAAACCCTAGACTCTAGCTGTTGCAGAAGATCTTCCACAGCTACCATCACCTCATTTTCTTGTGCTTGGCCATTGCATTTGTAGTTGCTTCCATTTCTGGTCAGTGGGTTTATGGCGGTAGAAGAATTAGAACAAGAAGAAGGAGGAAGTGTTGCCCACCACAAATTACTTGGATCTGTGTTATGGGGCCGACCTCCAAGTACAGACAAGAGAAGAACAAGAGAAGCCATAGAAATTTTGATGGAATTGAGAGAGAAAGAAGAAGGCAAGGCAATTGATGCAGTTGAAGTTGAAGTTGAAGATAGCGAGATGACTTGTTTTGGGTTTTATATAAACTAGTATGCCGGGGTGGCGGGGGGCGCATGAGAAGAAGGTGAAGCAAAGTGATTTAAGGAGCCCACTGCTTTTGTTGTTAGATTAGACCCAACGTTTGTTTGTTCGACAGGAAGAGGAGAAAACAAGGGACGCCCACTTCCCCAAAGACACTAATTTTTCAGGTGACTGAATGCTAGCCATCGATGAGTGGAGCCCATGGAGATCAAAGGCCGGCATTCAACCATGATGATAGCGTCTAATTTTTCAACAGCTGGTGGTGGATAGTTGGTGGCTGTATTTAATTTTGGGCTTTTGTTGTTGAACTAGATGGTATCCAACTGTTGCGGCTAGTGGGACTACTTGTATTCAATGTGCGTTTTTTATTGTTGTCGCCAACCAGTCACCCACTTTATTTAAAAATATAAAATAAATAAAAATAGAAGTGCAATTACAAGAGGATCTTCTACCGATGATATATTACCACACAATTAATGAGGAATTTATTCTTAGCATTAATAATATAAATAATTTTTATAAATAAACTTAAAAAAATTAAAAAATAACAGCTAGCTCCTATTGAATATTTAATTTTGATTATTAAATTACTTTGATGCTCTATTGAGTGTTTTAGGTTTTTTTTATGAGGTTTTGGAATTGAGTTTGTTTTAAGAAATCAATGGCAGTTTTGTAATTTAAAGAAGTTAAAAACTTTTTTATTATGTTGTATATGAGTCTTGGGTGTGTTTCTAAAGTTCATTTTATATAAGAATTTTTTATAATTTGGACTCCTATATTGTGTATAATAGTGAATCTCCCAATTTTAAACTAGTGTCCAATGGAGAGCTTGCAATAGTTTTTATTTTCTTCTATTCTAAATCTTAGGGCTCGTTTAGAAATGATTATGGATGGGCTAGAATCACTTCTGGGAAAAAGCACATTCCATGTGTTTTTTCATAAAATTATTTAAAACAATTTAAAGTGATTATATAAAAAAGTGATTCTCCATAAAAGTGTTTTTTGGCCTATTTAGAATTACTCTCAAACAATCCCTTAGTCCATGACTTGGAATAAAGGGAAATGACTTTTTACTCGCAATAAAACTCTAGAGCATTACTTACGAAATCAATATCCATTTGTAAGTGGTGTCATGTGATTTCAATTCGGTGAATCTCAGCCTTGTGGTTATGTTTGGTATCAATTCTAAGTCATATTTCGTGGATCCTTAGCCTCTACATTTAGAGACACAAACACCGTTTCTCAGCTCCGGTGTGACTTGTGGGGAGGAAGGAATCAGCTTCGTGCAGTGACTGATGGCTTAAATAATCTAACTTAAAGGCATCTGTTGTTGAAAGAGCCCTGAAATCCAGTCCTTTTGTCCTCTGTTTCAATCAACTTCTCCCTTAAACCATCTGGAAGGTAAGCCAAAGCACCTCTGCATGTGGGTTGGTTGAAGATGCACCAAAATGGGGAATGAGAAATACAATAAATATAAGATTTCCAAATAATATAAAGATCTGCAAGTGAAAAATTACTGTAATATAATTCGTCTCTTTGCTTTTTTTTTGCTTTTTACCTTGTGACAAGGCCCCAGTTGAACCCAAGCAGCACCGATTGCCTAAAGCCAATATTAAATACCTCTTGTGAAGAAGCTGCTTTTCCCGCTATAACGCCATCACCAGTGAGCCATCTACATATTTATATCAACAGTCAAAGGATAGATAAGAGAGCCACTTGAATTCAATTATGCATGGAAAACAACTAAACACAGACAAGACAATTGACGAAAGTGAGTCTCAAGTGTACAACCACCGTGTGGAATTGGTGATGCATCTTCTGCCACTACCTGCCCAAAGTACATGCTTCAACTCATCGTCGGAAGCATCCCAAGATCCATCCTCATGACACAAAGCAATCAATCCTATCATGCTCTGCAACAAAACGTTAAACAGATTTCTTACTACAGAAAGCAGCAAAACCACAGCAGCTATAAAATGCCAGAAGAATTAACTGGTGGACAGGATATAAACTTGGAAACACAAGCAGAATCGTTGAACGAACAAATACTAAAACAAGATTTATTGCAGCTCATCAACATTTTTATTGTGTCCGTCTTCTTTCTTTTTGATTCCCAGATTTACATAACTTGGCAAAACACTTGAAATATCCATTTTCACATCCTTGACTACTGTAGGGCCTCCTTTTCCCACCATATTAATTTGAATGATGTTCGAATGTGAGCATCCAACTCAAACCAAATTGACAATGGGTGAGGAGGCCCAAGATCAATTATACTCTTATGAATTTGCACTTCGAAGAACTTAAACAATGTCACACATGCTTCAGCTACCAGAGTTCAGAGTTATTATAAATTTTTATAGCTGTAACAAATATAACCACAAATTAAGAGAGCTTCACCAAGGCTATCGAAGTAATGCTAGTTTTGCGAAACAATCACATCAAAATATTCTGAAAAGAATATAAATAAAAAAATACATTGATGTTAGACAAACAAAGAAGATGTTACGCTCTCTTGATTTACCAAAAAATTATATAAAACAAATAAATAACAGAGAAGAAAACAAAGATATTTGAGATGAACATAAAGATAAGGATGTCAGAGATGAATACGAAGACATCACCATAAGAATTCAAACTCTCACTATCTTATCAAGTGAAGGGAAAAGCAGATCTTACCATATTGTTGGATGCTTAGTAACACGAAAGTTGATCAATTGGAGCAATTGAGTGCTGTACCAACCCCACAGCAGACCCATAATAGGCAGGTAGCCCAGTCCGCCATAATATGAAATTCAGAAAATAGGCATGATAACAATGAATTGCGACAGAACTCTTTGGGCTTTATTTTCTTTTTCGTTTCCAGGAATGAAGAAAAGTATTAATCAAATTTTATAGAGGAAAATATTGGAGAGTGCATTTAGAAAACAATATTGTAGGCAAATCACCCGAGAGCTGCATCTTCCAAAATATCAACGTCGTACAATGAGGTTAGTTCTGTTTCACCATGTTCTTCACAAATCTCGTGATCACAAGCATCTTCGACATATCCGGATTGCTTCATCTGTTCAATGAGCAACTTCAAAAGATAATGTATTTCCTTGCATTGAGGATGCCTTTTATCTTTCACCATGAAAACATGCACACGACCCTGTATCTCAATCCAACTGCAACCTGGCTGCTTGATAACTCCCCGTTGCCTCATCAGCTTTCTTACTGTTACAACATCACCCCATCTCCCGAGCTCGGCGTACATGTTTGAGAGAAGAACATAAGGTCCAGAGTTCCTAGGTTCAATATCTAAGAGCTTCTCCGCCACATACTTCCCTAAGGTAATGTTACGATGAACTTTACAAGCAGCAAGCAAAGACCCCCATATAACAGCATCAGGTTGCATTGGCATGACCTCTATTAAATGTTTGGCTTCATCAAGGCAACCATCTCGACCAAGTAGATCAACCATACATGTATAATGGTCCTTCAATGGTACCAAACCATGCTCTTCACTCATAGAGTAAAAATATTCTTTTCCTTCATCAACCAACCCTGCGTGGCTACAAGCGCATAGAACACCAATCATAGTGACATGGTCAGGTTGCTCCCCAGATGCCAACATTTTTCTAAATATTTCAAGAGCTTCAGTCCCATAACCATTTTGTGCATACCCCACAATCATGGCATTCCAGGAGACATAATCCCTTTGCAACATACTTTTAAACACCCGACATCCATCTTCAATGGATCCACATTTCATGTACATATCTATTAGAGAATTTCCCACAAAAATATCAGGCTCTTCCCCAACCTGGAACTTAAATCCGTGTTTCAATAAGTGTACATGAGCCTGCCTGCCAAGCTGCAGATCAACTAGACTTGCACAAGCATTGAGTAGATTCCCAAATGTATAGTGGGTTGGCAAAACAGACTCCCTCTTCAGGAGGAGAAAGAGTCCAACAGCCTCTTCATTTTCCCCATTTTGTGTGTACCCTGAAATAAGTGCATTCCAAGAGACTATATTCCTTTCCATCATCTTTGCAAACATCAATCTTGCAGCTTTTACACTTGCCGCTTTTGCATATCCACTTACCATTGATGTTTCGGAGACAACATTTCTAACAGGCATCCCATCAAAAATCCATCTGGCTTGCTTTAATCTATTGCATTTTGCATACATATCAACCAACGCATTGCCTAAAACAAGATCATCCCTGTATTTGTCACATTTTATGACACGAGCATATATTTGCTGACCTTCCTTTATTGCAGACAAGCTTGCACATGCACTTACCACACTGGCTAAAGTTAACTCATCTGGTTTGAACCCACCATCCATCATCCTCACAAAAACTTCTAGGGCTTCACTTGCTGGACCATTCTGCTCATAACAAGTAATCAAACTGTTCCAAGAAACTGTATTCCGGTCACTCATCCAATCAAAAACTCTTTGTGCAGCAGCAACACTCCCACATTTAGAATACATATCAATAAGTGCAGATCCCATATAAACATCTGACGAGTAACATGACTTAGCAATAAAAGCATGAATTTGGACACCCATTTTCAACTTTCTCAAACCTGCACAAGCACTAAGAGCACTACCGAACGAGTATTCATTAAGCACAAAATCCTCCACATGCAATTTGACAAAGTACTCCAAAGCTTCTTCAAAGCGGTCATGCTGGGCAAACCCTGATACCATCGAATTCCACGAGCACTGGTCAGGCTCAGGCATTAACCTAAAAATCCGCACACCCTCATCAATAAAACCCAATTTCGTTAATGTACTTATGATGGAGTTCCAAGTGAAAGTATTCCTTTGAGGCATTTTATCAAACAATTTACGTGCATCATCCAAACAACCACATTTTCCATAAGCATCAATAAGCCTATTCTGGATAAAAATCTCTGAGGAAAATTGGGTTTTGATGACACGAGCGTGGATGCGATGTGCATCGCATGCTGACTTGGTTCGAATGCATGAATCCAAGAGCTTCGCAAAGGGTGTAGAGTCGAGAAAAGAGAGGTCACCCACAAGTTGTTTGAACAATCCATGTCTAGTTCCCATTCCATTATCTTTGCTACAATCAATTAAGCGGCATTGAAATGAGAATACATGAATCTATGTCTCCTACAAGGTGGAAAGAATAAATGTATCAATGTCATTTTAAAATTAACTCATGAATGAAGATTAGAAAGATTAGAAAGAGTGTGCTAAAGGAAGCAAGAGAGCACATGTCATTGTATTCTTAATTATTTGGAAGAAATTTAATCACTCGTGAACTGTATGCTTGATATATACTGTTTTACTGAAAATATGAAATAGTTGAGTTACATTGGTTAGACAAAAAAATGCAGAAGTTGCAAGAAAGATGAATGGCTCCAGAATCATCACTCAACCAAGACTTGCAGCATAACAAGACATAGGGCCAGTTTGGCATTGCTGTGCTGCGAAAATAATCGCTGTCAAATTTGCTGTGAGAGAAATCAGTTGTGAGAGAAAGTAGTTTGGCGTTTGGTAAAATTTTTGTTAAAAGTGATGTTGGTATTGATTTTACTCATAATCAAAAAATGATTGCCAATTAATCATTAAACCAAACTCCTCTTCGAAATTGATTCCTGCATAATCAGAAAATGAAAGCACTAAATTAGCTGCTTTCCCTTATAGCTTTCTCTCACAGTAATTTTTAACAATAAGTGATTTTCTCACAGTTTACCAAACAGGTTGGGCTTCTCAAAATTTTTTAAAAATCACTTATCACCCCAAATAAGCAATGCCAAACTGGCACATAGTAAACACAATAAGAGCTTATCTCATTAGGTAACACAACTAATATGAGTAACTAAGATAAGAACATAGCATATGCCAAAATATTCGTTTGGTTTTTAAATATCAAGATTGCTAATAACCATGAAATTCTTCTCTTATATGGTCAATATGCATTAAAATAACAGCCCAAGTGAACTCAAATAGGCGTAAAAGGGGACATTTCCATATAAATGATTGGCCCTGCCCAATGTTACAACAAGTTGATCTTATTATTCTCAAAAAAAAATCCAACATAAATGCAAGTTAGCTGTGATCATGATACAACAAACAAAAGATAACTAACTAATTCAACGAAGCAATCTATACATCTGATTCTTAGGAAACCACTGAAATCCAGAAGCTCTGATACCATATTAAAGTCCAACTACTAACAAAACCCGAAAAGGTTGTTCGAGAACAAGCCAACACTAATGGAACTGTGAGAGATTAAGCTAAAGGCTCAAATAGTATTTAGTATCAGCAGTGGATTGGGTAATTCAGTGAGCCCGCGAAGACGCTCGGAAGACTATGATGCCGAGGAAATCCCAAGCCGAGACCCTGTTGTCCGACTCCTTTTTCAGAAAGTCCAGAAAATGGAAAACGACAAGGCTCGCTCCCAAGAACCGGAATGGGGAATGCTTCGGCCCGGACCATTCACCAGACGCATCCAACGTTCTCGGCAGGATAGGGAAGTGCAGCCACTGCGTATACCGTTCTATACTGGGACCGAGGACCCCTTAACCCACCTTCATTCATTTCAATCTGCCATCGGATGCAAGGGCCTGAGCGATGAGGGGCAGTGTCTGCTATTCCCATCTTCCCTTACCGAAGCAGCCTTGAACCGGTTCTACCGGTTGGAGCCGGAAACGGTAGATTCTTTTGAAGAGCTGAAACAAATTTTCCTCAATCACTTCATGATCCAAACGGACCGTCTTTATTCTGCCGATGACCTGTACACGATTCGGCAGAGAGAGGACGAGAAATTGAGAGAGTATGCGGCACGCTTCAGTCACGAATACTCAAGGTGTCCGGAAACAGATGATAGGGCAGCCTACGGTGCCTTCAAGAGTGGCCTTCGGTCCTCGCATTTCCGATACGTGGTACACAGCAGCAACTGGCGCACGTATGATGAGCTGATGAAGCAGGCAGCGGTGCACTCCAAGGCCGAGTACTTCAACTCAAAACCCAGCGTTCCGGCACGCCGAGAGGATACGGAACCAAGTGCTTATCCGGCGAAGACGCCATCCTACGAGAGGGTCGACTCATATTCGGTAGACCATAAGAGGAAGGACAACCGTGCCGATCAAAGAGATCACCCGAAGAAGGGAAGAGGGCGGTATGGTCGCAACGACAACTGAGGACCCCTACCTAATCGTGACCACGGCAATGAGGTCTTTACCCTATTGAATACCACCTATGAGGCTGTTCTGATGAACGAACAGGAAATAATACCAAAACCGAATCTGCGAAGACCCAATCGGCAAGACAACCGGGAAACCGGTAAGTTCTGCCGATACCATCAGCACAACAGCCACAATACGGAAGATTGTATAAGCCTGAGAAATATTGTGGAGCGGTTGATCCGAGAAGGGAGACTGGATCAGTATATCGTCCGGCAGCCAACGGCGCCGTTGCCGAACCCGACTCGGCAGATAAACATGATAAGCACTATCAGCGGCGGCCCTACCGTCGCAGGGATGAGCAACCGATCGATGAAACAGTACGTGCGTGCCACACAGTTTCCTCAGGTATTCGGTATAGAGGTGAATCGGCACCAGGAATTACCAAAAGTTCATTGGGAACCGATCACATTTTGCGAAGAGGAAGAAGAGGGAGTCTTCTATCCCCACGACGACCCGATGATCATCCGAGCTGAAATTGCCGACTACGATGTAGGGCGAGTGCTGATCGACACCGGGAGTTCCGTGAGCGTGATCTTCACCGAAGCTTTCAGAGAGATGGGAATAAGTGACAACCAGGTCAATCGGCAGTTGACGCTTTTGCTGAGTTTCTCTGGGGACCTGGTCCAACCGGTCGGTAGCGTTAAACTGCCGATTACCTTCGGTACCGCACCAAGGAAAACAACGACATACGATCAGTTTCTCATCGTTGACTGCCCAACGGCATACAACGTCATCGTTGGCCGAACGGCGCTTACGAGGATTAAGGTGCATCTTTCGCCCCACATGCTATTAATGAAATTCCCAACCCCGAACGGCACGGGGGCAATCCAAGGAAACCAGTTAAGTGTGCGGACTTGCTACGCCACGGCTCTCAAGGCAACCTCTTTCAAACTCCCCAACGAGACCATGTCTGTGCAGGGGTTACCGAACGGCACGGGACCGATTGACTACCCAAGGGATGAGTCCCCGACCTCCCACACACAACCCGCCGAGGAGTTGGAGACGGTAACCTTGAGCGAGGAACAGCCCGATCGACAGGTTAGGATCGGCACAAGACTCACTGCGGACCTCCGAACGCAATTCATAGATTTCCTGCGGCTCCATTCAGAAGTGTTTGCATGGTCTTACGAGGATATGCCCGGCATCGACCCAGAGGTCATCAGCCATAAACTCACCATTTCCCCGGCTTATAAGCCTGTGAGGCAGAAGCGCCGATCATACGATGCCGAACGGTACGAGGAAATGCGCACGGAGGTCGATAAACTTCAAACCATCGGCTTCATCCGGGAGGCAATGTATCCGGTATGGCTGGCTAATTCCGTGATGGTGCGAAAGACCACAGGCGGGTGGCGAATGTGCCAAGACTATACCGATCTCAACAAGGCCTGCCCGAAGGATAGCTTTCCGTTACCACGGATAGACCAGCTTGTGGACGCCACTGCCGGCCACGAACTGCTGAGCTTCATGGACGCCTATTCCGGTTACAATCAGATATTCATGCACCCTCCGGATAGCGAACACACCGCATTCATAACGGACAAAGGGTTGTACTGTTATAATGTCATGCCGTTCGGTCTGAAGAACGCGGGGGCAACATATCAAAGGCTCGTCAACAAAATCTTCGCCGGTTACATCGGCAACATCATGGAGGTTTACGTTGACGACATGTTGGTAAAAAGCAGAACTGCCGAAGAGCACTTGCAGAACTTATCAATCATGTTCGGCATACTGAGGGACTACCGGATGAGATTGAACCCGAAGAAATGCGCCTTCGGTGTATCTTCCGGGAAATTCCTCGGATTCATGATCAGTCAAAAGGGGATCGAAGCGAATCCCGAGAAAATAAAAGCAATCATCAATATGGAGAGGCCGAAAACGACGAAGGACATTCAAAGCCTTACCGGACGTGTGGCCGCCTTGACCCGCTTCATATCGAAAGCTACCAATAAATGTGTACCGTTCTTTAAAGCCTTGAAAGGGGGCAAACATAATATCATATGGACTGCCGAATGCGATAAGGCATTTCAAGACTTAAAGAACTACATGAGCAAAGCCCCCTTGTTGTCGAAACCACTGCTTAGAGAAATTCTCTACCTCTACCTTTCGGTATCTTGCACTGCCGTCAGTTCGGTATTGATTAGAAAACCAGAAAAGGCAGAGTTACCAATTTTCTATGTCAGCAAGGCACTCCAGAGTGCTGAACTTCGGTATCCCCCATTAGAGCAGCTTGCTCTAGCCCTTATTGTCTCGGCACGAAGACTTCGGCCATACTTTCAGGCACACGGGATCAAAGTCCTGACCAACCAACCGCCAGAAACCAGAAATTTCTGGCCGACTGATCAAGTGGGCGATCGAACTCGGGGAATTCGACATACAGTTCGTTCTGAGGCCCGCCGAAAAAGGCCAAGCTGTTGCCGATTTTATCTCCGAACTTACCCCATCAACAGCACAACCGGCGCCTGAGGCGATGACCGAGACCAACTTGCCGGATCAACCAGACGCCGAACGCTTTGACACCTCAACTCCCGTATGGGGTCTGCACGTCGACGGTTCGGCTAAGGATGCGGAGCAGGCTTGGNTACTGACAACGCCGGATGGACTCAAGATCGAGTACGCCCTCCGATTCAACTTCCGAACCTCCAACAATGAAGCGGAATATGAAGCCCTCTTGGCCGCCCTTCGGTTAGCCAAGAGCATGAATGCAAAGTAAATCCGAATTCACAGTGATTCCCAGCTCATCGTGAACCAGATAACGGCAGACTTCGCCGCCAAGGATGCCTCCACGTACGCCTACCTTTCAACCGCCCATCGGCTACTCCAAAGCTTCCAAGCCTACGAGGTCAAACAGATCCCCAGAGGCGAAAACAGCCATGCCGATGCTCTGGCACGCCTGGCTTCAGCGATAAACGACAAGGTCGGAAGAAAGGTACCGGTGGAGATTCTAGCCCAACCGAGCACGGTAGCCTCCGAAACGTGTACCGTACGGTATGAGGATACATGAATGTCTCATATCTACCTGTACCTGACGAACGGCACCTTTCCTGAAGATAAGGCCCAGGCCCGGAAGCTTAGATACCGATCAGCAAGATACACTGTCATCAACGATGTGCTTTACAAGCGTGGCTGCACCACCCCATATCTCAAATGCCTTACAGCAGAGCAGGGGGACTACATCCTTCGGGAGATCCATAACAGTGTGTGTGGCGATCATTCCGGGTCCCGATCCCTCGCCTACAAAGCCTTTCGGCGGGGATACTTTTGGCCTACCATGCACCAGGATGCTAATTCACTTGTGAAAAGGTGTGACAAATGCCAGCGCTTCGGTAACGTTCCGCATATCCCTGCCGAACCTCTAACACCGATGTAAGTCCTTGGCCTTTCACGCAATGGGGACTGGACCTGATCGGTCCAATGCCACAAGGCAAAGGGCAGGTCAAATATGCAGTGGTTGCCGTCGACTACTTCACCAAATGGGTGGAGGCCGAACCTCTGGCAACCATAACGGCAGCAAGGATGGAGGACTTCGTCTGGACTCATATTTGTTGCCGATTCGGTATCCCATATGCAATCATTACCGATAACGGCAGGCAATTCGATTCGGAACTCTTCAGGTAATTTTGCACCCGCTTGAAAATCAACTTGTTTTTTGCATCACTAGCCCATCCCCAGTCGAACGGTCAGGTTGAAGCAATAAACAAAATAGTGAAGAAGCTACTAAAACGGCAGTTGGACAAGGCCAAGGGAGCCTGGCCGGAGAAGCTCCCCGAGGCACTATGGGCCATTCGGACGTCTTACCGAACGTCCACTGGAGAAACTCCTTTTTCCCTGGCTTTTGGTTCGGAAGCAGTGGTGCCTGTAAAAATCGGCGAACCTTCCTACCGAACGGAAAACTTCGCACCAAAGCCGAACGAAGAGGCCATGTCTCTAAGCCTTGACCTACTCGAGGAGCACCGAGCACATGCCAACCTTCGGAATGAAGCCTATAAGCAACGTGTGTCTCGGTATTACAACTCTAGGGTCAGACCCCGCTCATTCCGAATCGAAGACTGGGTCATGCGCAAGGTATCGCTAGCAACCAAAGATGCCACGGAAGGAACCCTCGGACCTTCCTGGAAAGGACCTTATGAAATCATCGGTATCCTTCGCTCGGGAACCTACCGACTAAGAGGCTCCAAAGGCAAGGCCCTCGGCCATCCTTGGAACGTGGAACATCTCAAATACTACTACAAGTGACCTAGCCTACGGTAGGTCGGAACTGTAATTACTTACAATGTATTTGTTCTGCAACTGAAATTAATAGATTGTCCACGGCACTATTACTTCAGCCTTCTCTTTAATTGTCCTACTAGCCCACGGCAGTTAAAAGTGTTAATATCCTACGGTACCAACATTAGCCTACGGCAATAAATGATTGTAGAGGTTTTTACCCTACAGATCCCATCGGGACTTGTCAAATTGGAACATTCAACAGCGTCCTTATTAGCTTACGGTAACAAGTAGTGTTCGATCGGTAATTAGCCTACGGTAATTAGCGTATGTTATAATGACATATTCAAAACACACATCAATGTTGAATTAAAGAGCTTAAACTTGAATTAAATGATGCCCTCGGCAACAATGTGTTCAGAATAACTTAAAAATTAAAAACTAAAATTACAAGGTACAAAAGAAATGAAAAGCCTTCAAGCTTCATCGCCAGCAGCAGCCTCGGCAGTCCCAGAGCCCTCGGCAACGTCCTTCCCTTCATATTCTTCGATCATTTCTTCGGTAATACCCTCCGAAAAGGGAGGAGGATCGGCAGCGAAGTTCAGGTTCAGCTTCTGGCCAGGGTTGTACCGTTTGAATCGGTACAACAGATCCGCCATCTCCGAGCCAACTTCCCCGTCCAGTAGGGCAGTGAACTCTTCGGAAGAACGGTATCCCTGGATGGCCGACTGAACGACAGCCTCGACCCCCGCAGCTTTGGTCGGCTCGGACTCCTCCAAGGCATCTTGGACCGCCTCCGAAGCGGCCTCGGTGTCCCTCGCTGCAGCCTGCGCTGCCTCCAAGGCCACCCGCATTTCCTCCGCCTTCGCCTCCGAAGCGAGAGCCTGCCGTTCGGCAGCCTCCTTCTCCTTGAGAAACTGGGTGTGGACTTGAAGCGCCTTGCCTGCTTCGGCGACCTTGGCTCTGCCGTCGTCGTAAGCCTTTTTCGCCCGCTCGGCAGCAGAGATGGCCCGCTTGACGCATAGCCACATCTCCATGGATGCCTGCACATAACAAAGAAAGTCAGAAACAAGCCACACTTGGCACAAAAAGAATGAAAAGACAATGGAGGAAAAGAATTCTTACCGATGGCTGCAGGAGGAAGGCGCGTCCGGCCTGCTCCCGAAGAAGCTTCTTCGGCAATTCGTCAACCTTCGGTAGCTCCATTTGAGAGCGGAGGATCATGTGGTTGACAAACTGCACCGTCTTCAAGGGGCAGGCGATGGTGACGGCCTCGGTAGGTCCGTCCTCGTCCTCCGCCGCGAAGACGGCCCTCGAAGCCTCCGACGGACGGCTCCGCTTGGAAGCTGGCGAGGCTTCCAAGTCCACCATCACCGGCCGCTTCCCGGCAGCTCTGGAGGCGGCGGCTTCGGCATCTGACTGCCTCGGTGATGAGACTTCGGCAGTAGGCCAGGCAACGGGTTCGGCACCCAACTGCCGCAGCCGCTTCACGAGGGTCACGTCCTCGGGATCCGTAGACAGCCGAACGGCAGGTGCCTCGGGCTGCTTCTTCTTCTTCTTGCCCTCCAGGCCCATCATAAGGCGCCTCCTGGAGGACTCGTTCATCTTCCTGCCCTCGGCAGCCTTCCTTGCATCCGTCACTGGTCAAAAACAATCAGTCAGTCGGCATGCAAAATTAATTAATTAAGGAAAAGGAAAAGCACGAGTATACTTACTCTCGGCAGGGTTGACGAGGCCGGCTCTGATGAGTTTGTCGGTGAAGAGGAAGCGCGGGTAAACTCGCTCGGCAGCAGGAACCTTCAGCCTCACTCTGTCGAGCTACCGAATCTCACTCTCCTTAGGGTTCGGCTGCTTGAGTTTACCTGTCCGAAGAAAGAATGAGTTAACAAATAATAATAATAAGAGAAAGTAAATACAATAATCAGCCTACCGATCGGTAACTCAGAAACCTACCTGCAATTTGGAAAGTCGTAGGTATCGAAAACTGCGGGGATACTCCCGATGGCGATTCCCAATCACCGGAGAGTAATACCTGCCGATTCCTCCACAACTTCTGGGAAGTCGGCACTGAGCTAATGAAATGCCCCCGCTCGGAAGCCTTCAGGCAGTTCGCCTGAACCCAACCGCCGTGATCGGCACTCTTGGACTTCGTGATGCTGTACAAGTACGAGAACTGCTCGTAGGAGGGCTCCCCCTCCCCAGCGATCCCGAACGCAGCAATCACCTCCATCAAGGCCACCCAAAAGTTGGGGTTGTACTGGCCTGGGGCATACCCGATCTGGGCGAGTATCTTCTGCACGGCAGGCTGCAACGGCAACCGCACCCCTTGCAGAAGCACGTCGGTGAAGAAGGTAACCTCACCATCCCCAGGGTCGCTGAGGGACTCGGTAGGACCCGAAATCCTCATCTTCACCGAGTCCGGGATGAGGTACTCGGCCCTAATCTTCTCGAGCTCCCGTTCGGTAAGCTTGTTGGGCTCCAAGTAATCGACCCCGAACAGGGTCCTCTTCGGTACACCCACCGGTATCCTAGACCGCTCTCGGTGGATGATCGTCACCCTCGGCCGAGAAGGACCGGCAATGACCTCATCACGACCGGAGGTGGAGGCCTCCGGCTGATGCTCAAAGATATCGAAGCGGGTACCGTCTTTATGGACTGCGGCTAAGGAAAGCGGTTGCCCCGTCATCAGTCCCTTGCCGATGCCGTGGGTAGGAACGGAGTTCACCTCCTCATCGATAATTTCGACATCGGTGTCCTCTCCACCCTCGGCATCGAGGCTCGCAGCCCCACTGGATGTGTCCCAGCCCGATGACAACTCCTCATCGAACGCGTTGGGCTCACTTCTGAAGGATGACTCGCTAGCAGACATCTACAAAAAAGGAAAGGAAAGCTAAGGACGTGTCATAGACTACCCTACCGAGGCATACGCCTCTACCTATGGCTCACTAGACTACCGAAGGAAGACCTTACTAACAATCGGCTAGCCTACGCCATGAAAATATACACAGAAATAAAGGTATCTTGAGAGTACCGAACGGTATCTTACCTTGAGTATTGTAGGGAAGCTTCGACTGCCGACTGTAGACTTCGGAAATCGCCTTGAATGCCGAAAACGTCTGCGAAAATCGCCTGGATTGCCGATAACTCTCTTCGGATGTCGCCTACACAGAACTCTCGCGTCAACTCTCAGATGCAAAGTGAGCTTTGCGCCTGAAGCGATCTCAATTTATAGGAAGATGGCTGCAACGGTACGCCTCGGGAAACCAAACGGCTCATAAATGCAGCTGTCAGACGTCACTTCGCTAGCCACGTGTCGCCCGATGGATGGTGATGTGGGCTGCACGCCGGGTGCAGAAGACGAAGCATCTCTGCACGCCAAGTACAGAAGACGAAGCGTCTCTGCACGCCAGGCACGGAAAACGAAGCGTTTCTGCCCTCACCCCTCTCAGCATCGACGACACTTCGGGTCTCTGGGGAGTCTCTCCCAAACGAGCTTGCCGAATGGCAGTGCACCTATGAACTGTCACGGTAAACTAAATTCCCTTCCGAAGGACCTTCGGAAGAGAACTTGGGGGACTACTGTTTATACCGGAATAAAAATGTATGACTGCCAAACACGTGGACTGAATCGATAATTATCAAAATAAACCCTTCGGCATGTTCCCTACCGTAGCTATACATTTTGACTCTATTGCCCCTGGACACGTGTCATGTTCACAATCCGCTTCTACAGTCCCACATCGGAAATATTTGCATAGTGCACGCCTCCCAAGGCCTATATAAGGAGACCCCTATCCCCAAATGGAGGAGACAGAAAAAACCAACGGTAAGCTACCGCTCGATCTGTAATCTAATATTTACCAAATTCGTACTTACTTAAGCATCGGAGAGCTTTCGGCCGGTACCACACCAGTACCCCAAGGTCTTACCCAACGTATCCTTTTGCAGGAACTTGATCTTCCGAAGACATAATATCACTAAGTTGGGCGAACCACGTGTCAAACCACTTTTTCGCATCAACAAACATGGAAAAGAAAAAAAGTTTGGATCAATTTAAGTTATGAACGTAATTAGAAACAAGCATGTTGCAAAACTTTGGATTCGAACCAAAAAAAAAAAAAAAAAAATTTATAGTGCTCAAGCATTGATCTTTTAACAGCTTCTGGATCCAGCAGCGGCCTACTTCTTCTCTCACTCTTTCGGAGATATCTATAATCTAACAGAAGCAAAGCAATAATAAAGGTCGGATTATTGTGATTGAATTATTTATAGGGGAAGGGAGAGTATGAGCCAGTTACGGAAACTAAATTCAAATCCTAATTAATTTCTCTTTAACGGTAGGGTTTGATTTCGCCTATTTTGGTTTGATATTTGGCAGGTTCTGGTGGTGTGTTTTTACATTAATATCCTGGAGCTGTGTCGTGGTGGGTTGTTTTTTTTGCGAATTTTGGTGAAGCAACACAGTTTAGGGCCTGTGACACCTCTGGGTTACTAGACGATGGAACGGCGCCGTTTTGCTTAGGGGACAAAATGTTTGGTTTGGTTTGGTTTCACTAGAGCTGGGCATTTCATCGGAAACTCCAGCGTAGCTCTCTCCATCTCCACAGCAGCTCCTTCCCATCCGTCTTCTCTCCATTCAGATTCTGAACAACCGTACGGAAAACCAAAAATCGCCAAATTCCAAAACCAAGAAAGTGCTGCCTAATCCTCATCCTCCTACTCCATCTCGGTAAGTTGTTTGTGTGTTGATTTTGGTTATGTGTAATTGATTCTGTTTGGTTGTTTATGCTTTTGTGTGGCTCTGGGTCGATGGATTAGCTTAATTAGAATGCCCAATGCGCTCTACCCTGTATGTTCATTCCTTCCCTTGATTTCTTTTTCCAAAATTGGTACTGAACCTTTGTTGAGAAATGGTAGCAAGGATATGAAAATTAGCTCTTTTAGTGGTATTTGGTTGATCTGCAGTTGCTAGTTGTGGACCAAACTTGGGTTGTTTCTTTGTTTCTGGCCTTCTTTACTGTGATGCTTGTTTAGTCACTCCTCTATAGCAAAAACATTTTATGTTCATTGCAATAGAAAATTAAGAATAATTGCTTAAATGGTTTCTGAATATATATATATATATATATATATATTGGTAAAGATAATTTAATTATTTCAAATTAACTATATAGAATGACTATTAGTATGTCATAGGGTTGGATCACAAGGTCATGCCTAGGTGGGGGTCACCGGGTCAAGTTCGATGGTCATCAAGTTGAGTCCAATGGTCACTAGGTTGAGTCCAATGGTCACTAGGTTAGATCAGAAGGTCACAAGGTCAGACGAAGAAGTTACTTGTCTGAGCTTGTGGTTAAGAAGGCCGGTTTGATTGTTAGAACATAGAAGGGCAGGATCAAGGGTCAACGAGGAAACAAAAACAAATAGAGTTACCAGTCTTACTTAATTTTCTGTTTTAAAAACCTGAAAAAAAATAATAATGAGTCATGGCTAGTTTCCTTGGAAATTCAGGGAGGGCTGCTCTCTGCCGCAGAGAGGGTTTAATCTGGTCTACCTCCTTTAATGGAGGGCTGCTCTCTGGCGGGAGTAGCTGTTATGCAGCTCCCACATGAGTTTTTCTGTACCTTCATAGATGATTTGAGTTTCCTTGTTGATGTGCTTTAATAAACAGAGCTATTTTTCCTATCGTGTATATAATATGATTTTCCTTCTATTCCTGAAAGAGGAAGAGCTTTGAAATTTGTAGACAATTCTTTTTTTTGTCATTATGCAAAATAACTATAAACTCATAAATTGATTCACATTATGTTTGTCATGCGATCATGTTTTCCTAGTATTATTATGCTTAATGAAATTTAAGCTGTTATCTTTTCATGAGATATGATCGCTATAGGTGATAGATTGCAACTGATTCATCTGTTATCACAGTTGATTTTTTCCAATTATAGTTCCAGTCAAGGTTCTTCATTACCACTGGCCCGGAACACCACCACAGAAGGAGGTAGAACGATCGAAAACAGGCGAAGTCGCCCCACCGTTGCCGCCGGTGTCGAGTTTGTTTCCGGCCAATTTCGGTCACCTCTGTCCGCGATCTATCTTGCAAAAGGTAGATCTCGTCCTCCTCTATCGTTCCCTTAGAAGACCCGACCCAGGCAAGGTGATTTAATTCATAACTTAGGCCTTTAATTGTTGATTAGTATAGTTTTAGTCTATTCCATATCCAGTTCAAAATTTTCATCCCACTGTTTAAAGTTTTATGCTTCGTTTGACCGTGTGGTAGTCCGAGCTTTATCACATTTTGCTTTCTTGAGTCTCTAAGTAGTTTAGAAAACATGCTAGCAAGGAGAAATCTGGTAATTGTTGTTCTGTTTCCATTCTTTTGATTGTAGCAGATTATCCAATCAATGATGCTCATCAGAGTTGTAGGTGCTCTTTCTTTTATGCTTTTTCCCCTTGTATATATATCTTGATTGGCTCACTCCCAATCCAGTTTTTGATTAAAATGAATGCCTGTTTCCACTGAGGAAGTTAGTTGGATTGATTTGGATTTGGAGATCTTAACAAGAGGATTTGCATTTGCCCAAGAATTTGAATTGCTAAATTAAATTAGGAATTTTACATGTAAAACCTCTCTCTCTCTCTCTCTCTCACCACCACTGATTGTGTTTTGTTGCAAATTGTAACAGTTGTGTGTATTGAATACCTGGATACATAATCATGGAAGAATTGTCAAAAGGATTCTTGGATTGCAATGGCAGCTTCTGCAAAGACTCTAACTGCTGAAAGCCATACTTTAAATGGAGACTGGACAGTTGTTTCATCTCGTCGTGGAAGACAAAGAAGAAATCCTCCAAAAATTACAATTCGAGTACAGAAGCAACCATCGCATTGGGCTCCAACTGATCTCGAAATCAATTTTGCCCGAGAATCAAAATTGATGCAGAAGATGCAGATCTCTATGAAGAAATTGGAGATGTCTCAATTCTTTCTTAATTTACTGGATGAAATGCAAGCTCCAGAAATGATGAATTACTTCCATAGGGTTTTGAGCTCGGAGTTGAAGATGAAGATGATTATATATGGCATAGGCAGCATTGAATCATATGAATCCCCTCGGTTGCAGTTGAGCCTTGCCATCTTGCTGAAGAGAAAGTTCAATTGGATTGGAGATATAGAGGTCTTTGATCCCATTCTTTCTGCCACAGAATCACGGGTTTTGGAAGCTCTCGAATCTTCTGTGTTATCGATAAATGAACAAGGTCGGCGTCAGGCTGAGAAACCTACAATGTTCTTCATGCCACATTGCGAGGCAGAGCTATATGATAATCTTCTACAAGCGAATTGGGAAGCACGGCTTTTGAATTGTACAGTATTGTTTGGGAATAGCTTTGAGACATATGAGCAGCATCTATCAGAGTATAAGAATTCAGCTATTGTTGATTCGACAAGGCATATCTTGGCTGTTCGAAAATTCACAGATGAGTTTAGGATTAAGACAATTTCAGATACTTATTTCAGTGCCTTTCATGATTCGAGTTGGCATTTTTTCAAGCCTGTCCTTGAGACAGAGCTGCAGTTGAGCAATTTGTAATTGTGAGTTGTTGAGAAATTTCGTGATGATTGAAACGTATTATCATTTTTAGTACCCCATGCCCTATTGCAAAAGTTTCAAGTGTTGGTATTATCAGTGCCTTTCAGAAATTTCCTGATGTTTCAAGTGTTGGTATTATTGATTCCTATTAACCAAAAGCCATAGGATCAAAACCCACAGAAAGCCAAGAATGTTACAACAATGAAAAACAAGCTAGAAGAAAAACAAGACAGAGCATTTGAACAAAAAAAATATACAGAGACAGACCCAATACTAATGTCTCTAATTAAGGCCAAACTGAGTCGACAGAAACCCTAGACTCTAGCTGTTGCAGAAGATCTTCCACAGCTACCATCACCTCATTTTCTTGTGCTTGGCCATTGCATTTGTAGTTGCTTCCATTTCTGGTCAGTGGGTTTATGGCGGTAGAAGAATTAGAACAAGAAGAAGGAGGAAGTGTTGCCCACCACAAATTACTTGGATCTGTGTTATGGGGCCGACCTCCAAGTACAGACAAGAGAAGAACAAGAGAAGCCATAGAAATTTTGATGGAATTGAGAGAGAAAGAAGAAGGCAAGGCAATTGATGCAGTTGAAGTTGAAGTTGAAGATAGCGAGATGACTTGTTTTGGGTTTTATATAAACTAGTATGCCGGGGTGGCGGGGGGCGCATGAGAAGAAGGTGAAGCAAAAATGGGATAACACAGAACATTCGAGAGCTTCCAAAACCCGTGATTCTGTGGCAGAAAGAATGGGATCAAAGACCTCTATATCTCCAATCCAATTGAACTTTCACTTTTGCTGAAATTTTATTGTCTCTGTTTTGCTGAAGTTCTCTCTCGCCCCTGTCTCTTCGCTGCCTCTGTTTCTCTTCACTCTCCAGGCTCCGAATCCGTGGTCCTTCACTCAGCTCCGACTGTCTCTTCTCTCTTCCTCTCCCAGCGACAGGTACTGTTCATCGGCATTTTCTTACAGTTTAAGGGTTTCTCTGAAGTTGGTTTAGGGTTTATGCATTTCTCTGAAATTGGCTAAGGGGTTTGTTCGAAATTGGTTGAAGGTTTAGGGGTTTCGCTGAAATTAGTTTAGGGTTTTGTTCGAAATTGCTTGAAGGTTTAGGGGTTTCTCTGAAATTGGTTTAGGGGTTTTTCTGAAATTGGTTTAGGGGTTTCATCGAAATTGTTTTAGGGGTTTGTCTGAAATGATCTGAGTATGATGATTCCTTGTTTGAAACAGTGAATGGGTTTGTTCTTTGTGGACTGATGCTTGCACTGCGATTGTGTTGCTGTTGCTGTTGCTATTGCTGTCGTATTGTGTTTTTTTGCTAGTGTATTGCTAATGTAGTGATGTTGTGTTGGCATTTTAGTGCAGTTGTATTTTTAGTTTTAGTATGGTTTTATTATGGTTTTTGTAGCAGTTATTGAATGGTATTTGGTGGCTTAGTATGAGTCTTTATGAGCATTGCATTTAACCTTCTTAGAAGTCTAATTGGTATCTATTTTGTTTGTTGAAGATGATATCTAAAGTGTAAGACAATTAACCTTTGTATGGTGATTTCTTCTCTGTGGATCATTACCAAAAAATACTCGCTGATTATAGTTTACGTAGAAAATGTGGCCATGAAAAGAATTTGTGGCTAAAACTCCATGATGGAAGCAACCATTTTGAAATATCTTAAGCAAACTGTTGGTGGCTTGCTAAATTCCTTAATTTTTTTCTCTTTATCTTCCAGCGAGGTAGCGACCCTTCACATTACACTCAATTGTGCAAAGGATTTGCATGGTTGTCTGATGGAATCGAAGAATAATTTACATAGAAAGAATTTCCTTTGTTATCGTTCGTAGTTTTTCATATATGAAAGAAACTTCTAGATTGATAAAATATCTCAAGACAGAGTTTGACAAAATCAAGTATTGTATAAATATTTGAACTTGTAAACTCCCAACCATATCATACTTTTTGTTTGAGAATAATGCTTGTTAATTCGACATATTTTTGTATAACTTTGTTTACTAAGTTTAGGGCTTGCATATTGGATATGGATGAGTTTTGTTTAGAACCATATGTGGTGTAATATGAGTTGTTTAAAAGTTTGCTGTTTTGTGCTTGATCATTGTGTGCTTAAAAGAAAACGGGAAATGAGTGAAGATGGGAACCTACCACCAGCAGCTGTGGTTTAGAGAAATGGGGACATTGATTTTGCTATAAGCTAACTGTTTAAGCTTTTGCTTTTGTTGTTTGTGTATGGATACTTAGAGAAGTTTGTTTCTGAGGAGAACTTATAATTTTGTAATTGTACATGTCTTACAAACATTTTATACCGTTTTGATGGTTTATTTATGAATTTATCTTTGGTTTTTTGTTAAGAAAAAACTGAAGGGATGGTGCCAATTTCTTTCATTTTCTTACATTTGAAAGGAGGGCCATAGTAGAGTCAGTATTGTGGTTGCCACTAATTCATAGGATGTTCCATTACATTATACCTTGAAGTGAATAAATTGTTTCCCGATATCTTGTTGTTTTTTTAAACTCTTTCTAGTCAGATAGATTTATATTGTTACTCCTGAATTGTTGTCAATTAGGCTTGTGCTACCGCACATTCCCATTCTAGCTAAAGCTGTCTCATGATTAGATGGTGTGATTATATGGTGTGTTGAGATGTGTGTTTAGATATTATATTATGCAGGAGTGGTAGAGTACTGGGTGTGTTGAAACTTGGCTTTGAGCCATTAAATGAGGAGGTCAGTTGTAAATAGCTGGGGTTTTGTTTATGATATGTATTTTTTTCAATTTGTTTCACTTCATATCCTATAATAGGCTGTTCATAAGTGGTGATTGTTTATTGCTTGTTATTGTGTAGATTGCAACCGACTGAAATTCTGTTTATAATATTGGCATGCAGGGAAATATGGTTGGTGAAATGAAGTTGATGATTGCGGAGGAACAAAAATTCAAAGGGAAAGCATTGTCGTTATCCCATACGAAGACGGCAATCACTACGATCAAGGAGAAATTCACTGAACAACAGCTGCAAATGTTTGAACAGAGTTGTTTTGGTCATCTCCTAGGGATTGAGGACCTCAAGTGGACTTCTCCGATTGTCCACGGTTTGCTGCTCAGGAAAGCTGATCCCAAGACAGTTTCCCAACTGAACGGGATCAAATTCATTGTTGGCAAGAAGGTCATCCAATTCACGGCGCAGCAATTTTGCATCGTGACGGGGCTAAGGTTTGGAAACCTTCCCTTTATTCCGATTCCCACGAATGAGAACTGCTCATTGAAACGGAAGTACTTTGCCAACGATAAAGCTGTGAACCTGTTGGAATTAGAAAAGGCCTTCCTCGATTGCGATGATGTGGACGATGTATTCAAGCTTGGATTCTTATACTTTGCTGTCTTTGTGCTGTTGGGCAGCGAAAAACATGTCCACATTGACATGCGATATTTGAAGTTGGCGGAAGACCTTGAAGAGTTTGGGAAGTATCCATGGGGTGCTGTGTCTTATGCGAAGACAAATGCGTCACTGCTGAGGGCACTTTGTGCAGATTACCAGCGAGTGAAAGTGCCTACAAAAACTGCCAAAACAAAAAAATCTGGAAAGAAACCAACAACAACGGCAACCGGTAGACCAAGAGAGTACCACCTCAAAGGTTTTCCGTATGCACTTCAGGTGAGCAAATGTGCATTGATGTTGAAGTTAAATTGCATTTGTTTACAATGACTTGGGCGTATGAGGTGTTTCCTGAAACCAGATTTGGGCGTATGAGGTGTTTCCAGCGTTGGCTGCACTACATTTGGTGGTGCACGAAGAAAATGCGCACATCCCTCGTTTACTACATTGGAGGAGCAATAGTTCGCCGCTTTTTTATGAGCTAATGAGCCAAGTATTCGAGAACCGTGAGGTTAGTTCAGTTTTTAATGATAATGTTAGGGATATGAAAATATAATATAATTACTTTACTGATATGTATATTGTATGTGTAAATTGCAGGTTGATGTGCAGCTTCTCCGGCCATCTGTGATGGACAAGCAGCAGCCGTATTGGACTTGGGGTGACAGTGCTGACGACAATGAAGAACTTGTTGACTTGTTGGGCGATGACGCTGAACAACAAACCGGCACTTCTGCCTCTGTAGAAGAAAAAGAGAAGGACATTGACGATACTGCAAACCTTCCGTCGTCTTCTAAGGCAAGCATTACAGTTTTTCGAAGATATACGTCATTTTACAATAGGAAAATAACTGCTGTATAGTTGCAATATTTTGTGGCCTGCATAGTAACACATGCATTATAACTTAGTGCAGGGTACAGTAGCGTCCAGAGAGTTACACACTTTGAAGCGTGACTTTCAAAGGACAAAGGATGAATTGGCCAAAGTTTCCCTATCAAATCGAGCACTTTGCGACAGAGTGCATCGGTTGGAAGACAAGGTACGGAAGGAGTCAATGAAAGCTGAAAAAGAGTTCGAAAAAAATACAAAGTGTGTGGAGGATTTCCGCAACACCCTGGCTTCAATGGAGCATTATTTTAAGTTGGAGATAGAGCAGCTGAAAAAAAAAAATGGTGGGGTGAATGAAGCTGCGGAAGGACATGAGGACCTCGGTAGTCCTCATATGAATGAAGGAGGCAACAATGACTTGTCGCCATTACATGCCTATGTAAGTCCGCCGACAGAACCTGCAGTAATGGAAACACAAGTCCCGGTGATGGAGCCGAACCTTCCGCAGCCATGGTAGTTGAAGAGGCAAAAATGGCCGCTTCAGTTCCTCACTCAGAAGTGCATGAAGTAGCTGACCCGGCAAAATCCGATGAGCTGCCTACCCCGGAAGATGTTGCTGGGTGTGACGAAATCTGCCAAAGAGTCATGAAGCTGTTAGAAGATTGGAAAATCACTAAAAGTATGCCATCGGGAGGTTTGATGAATCCTCCAAGTCTACCCACAGTTACTATGGCTGGTGATGAAGAAGGTAGTTCAAGTGTTGAAAAAAAAAGAAGTGGAAGGTAAAGGGTGCAGACAGAAGCGCCCGACGCAGACATTGTTGAGCCCATTTACAGATCCTTTGAGGAAGAAGAGGACGATGACTGTGCCGGCTGCGACTGCAACCCCGCCATGTTTTGATCCATCCAAATCCTTGCCCATTGAAGATGTGAAGGCAGTACTACAGTTTTGCAGTGCCTGGAAAAGCGATATCAGGTTACGATTCTTGACCTTTCAATTCCAATATTCATCCTATTCTACTATGTAGTCATACACTAATGAGATAATGCAGAGTTTGCTTTAATATACATGTGTATTTTTTTCATCAACAAAGTCATATTTATGACATGACTACACAAGTAACCGTTGCAAGTTTGCCTTTTGTAGTGCGGAGGTGCAGCTGGAATCATTTTCAGTGGGCGCTGATTTTTTTCTACAGACTTGTCGATGAAACCGAATGGATGAGCTCAAGGGTAACGATACACAAAGCTGTACTTTATTACGATAATTAAATTGTTTTCTCACCTTTTTTAAGTGTTGAGTTGTATGAAATTGTGCTAATATTATATGTGTCAACTTTCAGCACCTGGACATGGCAACCTTTCTTATCCGCAAAAGGCAACTATCTCATCCGTTGGTTTTGGGAACGGACTGGACAACGGCAGATTGTTGCTTGCAGGTAAACATGTAACCATTGTGCAGCAATTTGTGCTTCATTTGCTGTCGGTTGTGCTTTTCTAATATGCCTTCATTTAAATTTGTGCAGCAATTTCTAGAGCCGTTCAAACAGACGGGCAGGAGACGTGGATCGAAGAAGGGTGCTGGTTCAAACCCCGATGACCTTCCAGCCAGCAAGGCGAAGAATTTACATCACTTTGTGCGTGGTACATGGCAACACGGGAATGCCCAAGCTTGGACAAAAGTCCGGAAGGTGTATTTTCCATATAATCTGAAAGGGTCTCATTGGGTTGCAATCGAACTTGATTTCGTAAGACATACTGCAACCGTGTATGACTCCTATATTGATTATACGAAACGTTCAAAGCTGGTTACGCTTCTGAACCCTATTAGCGATACGCTGGCACGAGTGCTGTTCGATATGCATTTTTATGATGATTCTGAGGTTGAAGAGGTGAAGCAAAAGGGGCTGACGATGTCGATGTATATGCCATTCTCAGTGTGCAGCATTGCAGATGTGCCACAACAACGAGATGGGTAACGTTTGTGAATTTTGTGCTGTTTATCCAAATTTGACATAACTGCAGTTCTAATTTCCCAACTAATTGGCCTCACAGTGCATCTTGCGGAATCTTGACCGTCAAATTCATCGAGCATCTCAGTGCTGGGATGTCGGTAGATAAAGTTGACCCTTTGAAGATCAAATATTACCGACTCAAGCTTGCAATTGAGGGTTTAAGGGGGGAGGCATATTTTTGAGGTAAATTTCTTCATGTCCGTTAATTCACCTCACGCTGTAAGTTTCTTTTCGGCTGTCTATGCCAACACAAATACAAAAACTGATTTGGTACTATGAACTGATTTGGCAGTATGATATTTGGCAATATGAACAATGAACTGATTTGGTGGCAGTTACAAATGAACATAGTCTTCATTCTGGACCTGCCCTTCATAAATGCCTTCATCTGCACTGAACCCAATTGTTATTGCAGGTCGGTCTCAACCAAGGGTTGATTGCAATATTCCAACCAAGATGACCATCCTCTGTTATTTGATGTAGGTTTTTTGTATGACATGGCTTTGCTTTTATTCGTTTGGTTGTTCCAAGTTTTATGTTCTGGTTTATCTCACAGTAACTGCCGAGTCGTTTTTCATTTCATGTATTTGTCCGTGGTATTTTGTTCCCCAATATTCTGATTATGGTCAATATGTAAACATTACTGTGGAGCTTATTGCATGTTTTCTTTATTTTGTGGCCATGACTTATGTTCTTGCAAACCCTTTTTCTTCAACTTCTCTTGTTTCTGTCATCTGAAGTCTTTCCAGTCATTCAACACAAAATTTATCGCCTAATACTGTGGACTAGCAGAACAAGTCTTACGAGGCCATACATAAATAGCCACAAGTTGTCATACATGTATATCAAAAGTGTGAAGTTGAAACCTACAGACGACCAGGGAAGAAGGAAGCTCTGTCCCATACAGGTGATTGATGGAGTAAACATGTTTATGCCACCATACCAAATTGACTGCCCCTTGAATTGCACTTGACGCTACCACAATTGTAGGGGTGGACCTTGGCCAGGGTCTGCGGGAATGGATATTCAAAAGTACATAAAGGTTGAGAAGGTTACTGGTGGCCAGTTGGAAGATTCAGTTGTTCGCAAAGGAGTAATGATTAACAAAGATGTTATTGCACCTGGAAAAATGAGAAGAAAGATTTTCAACCAACGCATCATTCTTCTTGATTGGCCTCTCGAATTTAAGAAAGGCGAGAACCAAACAAATGCTGAGTTGCTTAAAGAAGAAGAATGGGGAGTCCTGCTACAATTGGAAGAAGAATACATCGAGAGGCTATGTGTGCAAATATTGAAGTTTAAACCAGATGTGGTTATCACAGAAAAGGGGCTTAGTGACTTGGCATGCCATTATTTTAGCAAGGCCGGCGTCAGTGGAATGAGGAGGTTGCGGAAAACAGATAATAACCGAATTGCCAAGGCTTGTGGGGCTGTAATTGTTAACAGACCAGATGAATTGAAACAGTCTGATGTTGGTACAGGCGCTGGGATATTTGAGGTTAAGAAAATTGGTGATGAGTTTTTTGCATTCATTGTTGATTGCAAAGAGCCTAAAGCATGTACTGTACTCTTGAGAGGTCCTAGTAAGGATCTGTGAAATGAAGTGGAAAGGAATTTGCAGGTATAATGGTTTTACTTCTTTGTCCCCATTCCGTAGAATAAATATATTATGCAGAAATGTCTTATTTACTCCCTTATATCTGGTCATAGGATGCCATGTCTGTAGCAAGAAACATCCTGAAGAATCCGACACTTGGTCCTGCTGGTGGTGCTACACAGTTAACTGTATCTGCTACATTGAAGCAAAAGAGTTCATCTGTGGAAGGTATACAAAAGGTAAAAGCTCCTTTCCTCATCCAAAAGTTTGGTATTTCTTGTGTAAAACTCGTCCAAGAATAACTCCTTGTGGAAGTAGAAATCTAAATTATGTGAATAAACTGGCTGTCACTTCAATTCACATGCTCGTTGACATACTTTAGATTAAGAATGTTTTGTGGTTTCACTTTACATGCATTTTATTGGAGTTTTATGGGTACACGTGTTTTTATGGTAAACCAGTGGCCGTATGAAGCTGCTGCTATAGCTTTTGAGGCTATACCACGTACTTTGGCTCAGAATTGCGGGGTGAATGTGATTAGAACAATGAAGGCGCTGCAGGGAAAGGTTTGAATCTGTTTTGTATGGCTTTGTTCAGTTTTGTTATGATTTGTCATTTCTATATCCGTTCTGATGCATCATTATTATTTTGGTCAGAATATGATGCATCATTTAGATCCTAACCACAATTTTTTTTCCATAGCATGCAAATGGTGAAAAATCATGGATTGGCATTGATGGTAACACTGGTGTCATAACTGATGTGAAAGAGAAAAAGATAGGTGGATATCTTTTTGGCTTACTATTGTTGCTCTCTTTTATTTCCTTTGCTATCTCAATATTCAAATTTGTTGGGTGATTTATATTTGCTGAAAGCTCTGAAATAGGACTTTTAATGTAGTATTGTTCTCAAATGTATCCATTATATGTCCCTTTATTGATATGGCATAAGTGTCAATCTTCTGGTTTATATTGTCGATTTGCTTCAGTAGTAGTTATAGTTTAGAGCTTCTCCCAATATATTTCGACAACACTCATGTGAGGGGAAGTGCTGTTGTCGTGGTTATTACTAAATTTCCCAATAAATTTATTTTGTTGGTAAGGCTGTTCATTTTTATGAATTATGATGTCAGATATGGGATGCCTACAACGTGAAGGCCCAGAGTTTTAAAACGGCCATAGAAGCTGCTTGCCTACTTCTCAGAATCGATGACATTGTGTGTGGGATGAAGAAGAAGCAGCCTCCTGGTGCCAAACCTCCTTCCAAGCCTCAAGTTGAGACAGAAGGCGATGCAGATAATGAGCAAATAATTCAGGAGTGCTTATCGAGAGCACGTGGTTATCTCAGTTTGAATGAAGTTTTGCTTTAAAGAAGAAAAAAAGGAGCATTATAAGTTTGATGAGGATATTTTTTAGGTTTGTAATGTCACCTTAACTTGGTAGTGTGTGTTTTGTCCCTCTTCTTATTGGAGAATGCTAATGTTAGTTTCACATGTCATCTGTGTATCGAACACAATTTCTTTGTTCAACTTCGTGGATTGGAACAGTGGAGCTTATTTCTACCATTCTTCTGAATGATTGTTACAAGTCCAAACTTAGTTATTGACACAAATATGTACTTTTCTAAAAGTAAGAAAACAAAAAGTTTTTCATGGCCACGCATCAATTTTAATAAGCCAGTGTGGCACCTAAAACACACAACGTACGACACTGTACACAAACTTGTGGAGGAAAGGATTCATATTGAGCATCTATTTTATCCACTTAGGGAGAGTAAGAATTGATCTTGTCACTCCCATATTCAGCCAATATGCCACGTATTGATTCAAAGCAGACCTTAAAAATGAAACGAAAGCAGATAAAAAACCCTAGACACGGCCAGGTGATGCAACTGAAATTGGCAAATAGCAAAGATGACATAAAGTCTGGGACTTCACAAGCGAGGCTGAACGAGGATGAAGCTGTGAGGGTTGCATACAAGCATGGGACGCCTCTTGAAGGCAGCAAAAGTGGTGATTCTGAGCCTGTGGACTTATTTTCCAGTCCTCATCATATTCCAAAGTAGGGCAATATTCCCACAATACGAAGGCAATACGAAGGCAATAGGAAGGCAATAGGAAGGCAATAGGAAGGCAATATGAACACAATAAATATACAATACGAAGGCAATAGTAGGGCAATAAGGCCACAATAAGGACGCAATACGAAGGCAATACTATAGCAATATAAGTACAATATAAAGGCAATATTTGGGCAATATACTTACAATACATACACATTACAGTAGTAAGGGAATACAAACACAATACAAATGCAATATTAAGTCAATGTACATACAATACATACACATTACAGACAACAGTTCACACATGGGAAACAAATCGCCTCCCAAAATGAACAATACTATCTATCCCGCGAAGGGAAAATGAAGGCAACAAAAGATCCATGTACTCGGGTGAGATGAACTGAAGCAGCATTCACCGTTACTACAGGTCCATCAAAAGATCCATGTCTTTGGCCTTTCTTCTCGCTGCATGCACGAGGCTATGATGAGCCATTCCATCAGAACCCATATTCAGTACCTGCCAGACACCAGCTACATCAATTTCACTCCAATTGTTGTCTGGTGAGATGACCGAAGCATAATCTCGGAACATTTTGAAGCCGTTGTTGAAACATTCAACCATTTCATGGTTATATTCTTCAGATTGTGTGAATGTTTCGAGGGCATTTTTCTTTGTGTCTTCAAATTTCAACTTCAAGGACTCTAACTCTTTGCTCCGACTTTTTGCTTTAAGAGCTTGCTTCACCTCTCCAGCGTATGCTTTGTTCAACTTGTTGGCCAAGTTTCCCATAACTTGGCCATGAATATCACACTTACTCTCCCACCAATCCGTTGCCTTTGACATATATTGGAGGTGGTGCTTGACGGCAGAGATTTTGTCAAGCGGATCATGAGTCTCAGCCTCCCTTCCAGATGAAGTGGGATCATGATTGGGAGTCCGAGGTGGAGATGGGAATGGCACATGCCAGGGCTGGTCCCCCGGGTAACTGACTTGCTCGTTAGGAGGGCGTACATCGGACATGTTGAAGTAGTCCTGGGGACAATTCACAGCTGTTGCCTGCAACAAAACAAATAGAGGTACATTCAGTCTCCAGTTGTAAACGACTATATGGTTAGGTTGAGTGGAGAATATTGCCTTTCAGTAAGACTAATTACCATTCCCGTTAAGACGGTGCCTCTGTTGCAGTTCTATATAGGAAGGTTGAGTTATATGTACGAACTTATATGAGGTAAATTGGGTTTTGTGTTGGTGCATTAAATTGATGGGATTCAAAACTACACCATTAACTCCTTGGCTGTAAGTTACAGCAGGACAACATGACATTAAGAACAATAAAATTGGCTTCCAAACGACAAAAAACGAAACCTTAATGGGAAATAGGAAATTGTGGATTGGAACCAAAAATAGGACTATGTAAGTAAGCATTTATTGCGATTTTCAGAACACAAAATTGGAAAATAGGAAAATAGCAAAACACGAAAATTGGAAATTTGGAAAAGTGACAACTTAAAACTTGGATATGGGAAATAAGGAAACTTGGAAAATTGGAAATTGAAGAAAAGAATTATTGGAAAAACGGAAATACGAAAAAATGGAAAGTTGGAAAGTTGGAAAATTGGAAAATTGGAAAATTGGAAAATTGGAAAAAGGAAATAAGGAAAAATTGGAAACAGGAAAGTAGGCAATAGGATCAAATGATAGTTGGAAAATTGGAAAATTGGAAAAAGGAAAAAAGGACACGTGGAAAATATGAAATTTGGGAATTGTAAATTGGAAAAGAAAGCAACTTGGAAAATTGGAAATTTCGAAATTGGCCAAAAGGAAACTTGGAAAATAGGAAAATAGGAAATAGGAAATAGGAAATAGGAAATAGGAAATAAAGGAAACTCTGAAAACATGAAAATTAGAAAATTAGAAAATTAGAAAATTCAGAAAAAAGGACACTTGGAAAGTAGGCAAATAAGCAAATTGGGAAATTGAAAATTGAAAATAGGAAAATAGGAAAATAGGAAAATAGGAAATAAGGCAACTTGGAAAATAGCAAAAGTGGAAATTGAACAAAAGGACAGTTACGAAAATGAAAAAATTGAAATAGGAAAAAAAAAGGAAACTTAGAAAATAGTCGAATTGGAAATAAAAAGGAAACCATTATTGGTCAATTCGAATGAGTTGGTGAATTTGGCAAATAGGCAACTCACTTATTTCAATGACATAATGGGAAAATGACCAAGTTGGGAACGTCCAACTTTTCCATATATCACAAAAAGGCATAAAGTCAACCTGGGTAATAACTCCCGCCCATACTATCCCGCCCAATACTATCCCGCCTAACACTCCCGCCAATCCCTCCCGCCAATTACTCCCCATAATCCCTCCCGCCAATAACTCTCTCACTTACTGGTTTGGTCATTAAAATTTGCAGGTATATTAATCAACCCAGCTGTTTGAAATGAAAACTTCCATCACATTAACTGCTGCTTACAGCCACTGCCTTCCCCACAGATTTAACTCACATCGCAATTAGTCCCCTGTTGTTCGAATTCAGTTGTACAGCAGCCAACAATAAATATCAAAGACCATGGCCCATAACCTGACACCAAACCCAACGATTTCAATTACTGAAGGAGGGGAGACTGAAACAGAAGCCAAGTCACCGAATTCACTCCCTGCAGACTTGGTCCATGGCATAGAGCAATGTCAACGCAATACCATGTTTTGGAAAAATCTTCATGCAGACATAGTTTCAAAAATTGTGGAGGGCCAAGCTAGATGGGGTGTCATAAAAAACCCCACAATTCGCTATCGTTATCATTCGCGCATGCATCTCCTACATATAAAGAGAATGAAAGAAAAATTGAACTTGCCCCTGCCACTGCAATTATGGTATTCAAGGAATCAGAAGCAATGGCCAAGTTGAAGCAAGAACAAGTGGAAAGGGGATTCGAACTATTTCGTAAATTTGCAATAATTGTGGATCCGGCAGGAACCTGGGCCAAGATCACTGTGGCCGGGGTCATGAATTTCATGGGTCGCGGTCACCGCACTTGAAGAGTATGCAACTTCGAATTTGTCAACAGCTGGGAAATGGAACTATGAGGTGCCGTATTTTTGTATTATGTAACGATAGGGTGGCCTGTGGTTGTATTATGTAAGTTTGGAAATAGGAATGTATGGAATGATGAAGCCTCATTTTGTAGGGAAATGGAACTATGAGGTGGCGTACTTTTGTATTATGTAACGATGGGGTGGCTTGTTGTTGTATTATGTAAGTTTGGAAATAGGATTTTATGGAATGATGAAGCCTCATTTTCTATTTCTGCGTATACAGTTTATCGGTCTCCAGTTCTGTGGCGATATAGCGGCAATATATATGCAATAAACATGCGGATAGTGGCAATATTATGTCAATATCAGGACAATAGAGTAGTGATAGAGTCACAATATGATCCTATTAGAGGTCGTACTGCATCAGAATATGGTTTAAATTATATGGTCCACAAATATACTAATAAATAAACAAAAAAGTAATTACAACCTGGAAAAAGGATGAATTAAACATTCCTTAAAAGATAGATGGCCTACAGTACAGACCTTGAAAATGAACTCTATATATATATAATGCATGCCTTGTAGCACCATCACATCCCCCCCTAAATGACACAAACATGACACCCCAAAACCTCATGCTCCTTCCTCTTTC
>NC_047656.1:1416512-1457618 GCF_902201215.1 Prunus dulcis | reverse complement strand
CTAAACAAGACGCATCTAGATGTTTCTGATTTTGTTACTAAAAGAGGGATTGTTTCATAAACAATCTAGATGCGTCTTGTTTAGCTGACGTGATATTTCTGATGGGCCATCTGTGGCTGGCGGAGCATGATCAATGTAATTTATCTCCACTTTTCTGTTCTTAAGTGAAGCTTGATAGAGATCCGCCAAATGCCTGGGCGTACAACATGTGCGCACCCAATGTCCCTTTGCACCACATCTGTGACAAGGGCTTTCATTTCTAGGCACATGACTCATCTGTGCCTTTCCCTTATTACGGGATGCATTTTTGCCATTCGTGGATGGACCACTCCTTGGACCTAAACCCTCTGAACGAGCACCACAATTTTTTCTATTTCCTTGCCAGTGGCCACGCTTGCCCCATCGCCCACGTTTGTGGATATTACCACGAGATGAAGTGGCATTCACTTCATGAGATGCAGCATTTATTTCAGGAAGTGGTGCTGAGCCCGTTGGGCGAGATTGGTGATTCTTTAATAAGAGCTCATTATTCTGCTCAGCTAACAAGAGGCAAGATACAAGTTCCGAGCACTTCTTGAAACCGCTATGTCTGTATTGCTGTTGAAGGAGGACATTTGAAGCATGAAAAGTGCTCAGAGTTTTTTCGAGCATATCCTCCTCATATATATTTTCCCCACATAGCCTCATTAATGAGGTAATTCTGTGCATAGCAGAGTTATACTCGGACACTGACTTGTAATCTTGAAATCTCAAGTGGGTCCATTCGTATCTAGCTCTTGGGAGAGTCACCGTCTTCTGGTGATCGTATCTTTCACCTAGAGCTTTCCACAGAACCAACGGTTCATCAACCACCACATATTCGCTCTTCAGTGCTTCATGGATGTGGCGGCGAAGAAAGATCATGGCCTTCGCATTCTCTTCAGGCGAAGCATCATTCTCATCTACAATTGTTTGTCCGAGGCCATTGGCTCGTAGATGAATTTTGGCATCCAGGACCCATGATAAAAAGTTGTCCCCGGAAAGGTCCAAGGCAGCAAACTCCAGTTTTGCCAAATTTGCCATCCAAAACTTTAGGCTCGAGATATGAGATATTAAGCCACTTATTAATAGGAATTTCATTATTCAGGTATATTAATTGATGATAAAAATAAAGTGTCATGAATTTGCTGTCCAAAACTTTAGGCTCGAGATCTGGAACATTAAGCCACTTATTAATAGGAATTTCATTATTCAGGTATATTAATTGATGATAAATAAAGTCATGAATTAAATTGCTTGCTGTATGGACGTTAATCCCGCACCATACCTTAAATGTGCGGTAAAGTAAGTGTGCTTGTATGGGCACTAATTCTGCTCCATACATTTAAATAAAAGCAAAGGCGTGGACGATAAACCCGCACCACCCTTTAAATATTGCCGTATGGGTAATAAACCTACACCATACCATAAATAAAATTAAATGTGGGGATAAAAACCTCCACATAATATATATGAAGTGCATAATATATTATAGAGTATGGGCAATATTACTGCGCCACTATTCAAGATATAATAGATGGGTTTTAAGATCACACCATCATTTTATTACAATAATTTGTATTACAACGCGATGGGTAAAAATAAAATTACACCACCATAAAATAACAGGACTGATTAAATAACTTAGAAATTACAAATTACGTTACAAAGAAGTAAATTAAACAAGCATGGATTAAGCAACATAGAAATTGTGAGAACACAAAAAAGAAAGTTTGCATGTCGTTGTAGTAGTAAAGTGAGAGTAGACATATGACAGAGAGGAGACAGAGAAATAACCACATAGTGTTGAGTTGAAAAATTTCAGAAATAAAAGGAGAGACTATCGTGCTGATAACGTGTTATAAAATAACCTGAGATATGTGCGAATTTTTTGAGCTGCACGTAAAGTAGACGAGACACAATATTTAACGAGGTTCGGCTATGCCTACGTCCTCGGAGAGCAGCAGCAGTAACCTTTTCACTAAATAAAATAATAGAGCTACAACTTTAGAGTTTGCAATATATGAGGCTTACTGAATTTTCTCTCTTTTCACTCACCCTCTTCCTTTCTTTCTTCTCTTCCTCCTCTTCTCCTTTTTTTTCTTCTTCTGATGGTCTTATTTATAGGCTGAGATACCTGCACCCGTGAGTCTACAGGTAAGAAGCCTCCAAATTTTCTTTTTGCTTAATTTCTTTGTGGGCCCCATAGATGTTTGCTTAATTTCTTTGTGGGCTCCACATGTTTATCTTTACAACATTTTTGAAATATTTATGTTTATACCATTTGGCTTCCGTAGATCGTAACTTCTTCGTTACAACTCCGATTTGAGCCCACTAGGTGTCTACGAACTCATATTGACGTGATCTATGTCATGATACCATTTATATCCCCAAAATCCTACCAGATTAAAAAGTAATCAAAATGACCTTACTCCGAGGGCAAAATTATAATTTCATAATTAAATAAATTTATAAAGATTAATTAAATTATTAAAATTGGGTCGGGATGTTACAAACTTACCTTTCCTAATCATGAGTTGAGACAACCTTGTGCTTTAGAGCTTCAAAACCTTTGTTCATCTTCATCACTTCCAATCAAATCTTCATCACTTGAACATTACTCGACCTATCCTAAAGATTACATAACATGGTTTTAGGCTAGGAAACATGCCAACACATAAATCTTGCGCTAACAAAAAGTATGCCCAACCAAGCATAAAAATTATTGACACAAAACCATTTCAAATTCCAAAATCAACATTCCAAAAACAAGAAAAAAAATCTTCATATTCTAAGATAAAAAGCCCCAAGACACACAAAAGCTAACTACTATATAATTCAAAGCTCCAAAAGTGTTTTTACGGTCTCCAAGGGTTGGCCTTCTTGGCAAAAACATTTTCCTTTGGTTGTGTGTAAGTTGATGGGCTAGGAAATTGACTTGGAAAGAATGAGGCATAGTAATCAATTGAGGTGCCGAGTTAGGAGGGTTAGAAGATGGAGCAACATCTTCCATTGGCCTGAATTGCCTAGTATTAATTGTTCTATTTAACTACAATTGACATGTCAAAAGTGTAACATTCAGAAATAACACACCACATTGTTCTCCTAGCATAAACAAAAAATGGGGAATATCACACTCGCTGCTTGCTAAAGATTGTGATTTAAGGCTCTTGTTATATAGGCCTCCTTAGTCCCATATGTTGGTGTGCCTTGCATGAATTCTGCATTCCTATATGTTACCTTAGGTTGCTGGTTTTGATGTGTCCTAGTGTTGTGGGTTATTGTTCATTTGCTTATTAGAATATAATCTGAAAGTGAGTTAGGATCTTTCACACAAACTAAAACACATAGCACTCATCCATGTCACCATCTTTCCAGAGTACAAGACTTCAGAACTCATCCAATAACAGCTGAAAGCAAGCAACAAGACACGAGACCTACAAGGGTTAGCAACTTAAGGCTTCTGCTCTTTCTCAAATATGTTACAGTTTTCTCTTTTCTGTGAGACTAGGGTTAGAGAATGTGTGTGATAAGAGCAGGTCTTAAGTTGTCTCTACTCATCACCGAGACCTAACTTAACTAGCAATGTAAACCTATCAAGCAACAGTTCACTTAAAAGGAAATTATTAAGACCCCTTTACTTGGCTACAAAAACTTTCCTTAATTCACAACTATGAGCCGCAGGTATAGCCAAAACTTAAACTCTTATCAAACTGCAATAAGTCGATGACTCATCAATCTAAACTAGCTTCTATTTCGTGGATCTATGTAGGAAAATATAACATTCTCCCACTAGATCAAGCACTAGAACACTAAGTTTTTGTATTCTAAAAGTTTGATTATCTTTATTTGGCCATGAGTTTAAATAAGTAAAGTCCTTCCCTTCTATCAACAGTGAAAAGCAATTAGACAAAATGAACTATAGACAAGCACTGCTATTCTTTATCAAACATTCCATCACCAATCACATGAAGCACCTATAAATTTGAAATACCACCTTCTCCTTGCTTGCTTCATACCATAAATCACCCTGTTAAGTTTGCAAACCATATGCCTTTTTCCCTCATTTGCAAACCCTTCAGGTTGTTTCATAAAATTAGGTTCTTCAAGTTCACCATTCATGAAGGTAGTTTTTACATACATTTTCAACAACTTGTTTTTGTTGTTGATCAATTGGTTCATCAAACTAAGGGGGCTCCAATTGGTGATTTTGCAGTGTATCGGTAGCGTGTAGTTGAACAATATCACTTAGGGGAATCATGGATGTCGCATTTTGTTCAGCATTTTCTATCACAATTACATCACATTCTTCTTTGAAAATAAAATCTTCATTCTCAGTACCATTCTCCTCATGTTCTATAAACTTTGCACAACCAATCTCAACAATTCCGGTACTATAATTTGGAGAGTAAAATCTAAAACCTTTTGACCTTGAACAATATCCAATAAAATAATAGCTAATCATTTTAGGATCACTTCTTCTCCTGAGGGTTGTAGATTCTAGCTTCAACTTTGCAACCCTAAACATGGAGATGTTGCAACCTAGGCCTTCTGGCACTCTAGATTTCAAAAGGTATCTTAGGTACTAACTTGCTAGGCACTCTATTGAGTATCCAGTTTGCGATTTTGATCGCATCTCTCGAAAGATACTTAGGCAAATCAGTTTTTGAAATCACTCTGCGAACCATATCTTTCAAGGTTTGATTTCTTCTCTCGGGTGCACCTTTCTATTGTGGCGTTCCTGGCGTTGTGTATCGAGCATGACTGGACTTGCTCTGGATTCCCCCTTGAAACCAGTGATGAATCATGTTACCGTCCGACACCTTGCCGATGCCGGACCCATTTTACTATACTGCCCTTCTTTCCCAAGAAAGGAAAAGACTTCTATTGAAAAATTGACAAAGTCTTCCCTTTAAAAAGAACACTTCCCAAAGAGTCACCAACCTAATACTTAACCCCAGTACATCTATACACACACCCCACTAGTCTTTTAAAGAGGTAGAATGTTGAGGAGCCTACCTCTTTAAAAGCTGCGTGAGAGCTGATGGAAAGGCTTGTTGATTGCTTGGCTGTAATGATCTTATTCTCTTCCCTTTGTTTCATATATCCAACTTTTCAATTGTTGCTTTATGGCAGTCACAACTCATGACTCATGAGTACTATGCTTGTGTTTCCTGGTAGGATTATGATAGTCTACTTTCAAATTATGATAGTCTACTTTCAAGTACACAGCCAACTGTCCATTTAAAGCTTGTTGATTTTCAAAATGAACTTGTCGGGTTACAGGTTTGACCTATCTTGTTCCAGTTTCTATCTTATTTTTCTATTTTCATTGGGATTTCATTAAGGTTCATGTGTCATTAGCTGGGTTTGAGAAAATGTCTTGGAATTCTACTATGGTCTATAACAGGAATGCATCATAACTCAACTTAAATGAATTTATTAACTAATGCCCATTTGTAACTATTTTTTTGGAATATGTTTATTTTGTTACCTTTCATGTGCTCACCATTCGTAGGACCAGAAGTCGCTAGTAGTTAATTTATAAATTCTTTCTATCATTACACTAACTTGTATTGTGAGGCTGTCAATTAAAATTATTGTGTGTGAATGGGATTTTTGGTTGATATAACTAAGCATAGTAATCCTTATAGAACTAATACTATATTGTTTTTATCATAATATGTTTTTATGTAGATAAAAAAATATATATAACTAAGAATAGTTGAGATGCACCGCTTAATTGGAGCCGTGTTTTTTATTTTTTATTTTGTGGCAACCAGAACAAAATACTTCTACTCCAAGCCAGGGTACCAGGACAGAAAGTATTTTGGACACAATTAAATAATTCACAAATGATGAGGTAAATAAACTATTATTATGATGTTGTAACTTATGAGTGGTTGATAATCTTTTACAACTACCATATATGCTTTTATAAAGATAATGAATAGTTGAGATGCATTGCTTAACTGGAGTCGTGTGCAAGGAAGAAAAGTGTGGCATAGTAGTTGTCATTAAAAGGTCTGATGGAGCTGGGAAAAATATAATGAGGAGAGCTAGAATTACTTTAGGTTGTGAGAGAGGTGGGGATTATATCAAGAAGCCTACTGTAGATTCAGATGACGAACAACCAATGAATTCTAATACAGATGTATATATTGATCACTGGAAAAAAAAGGGTCCTAAAAGCACTGGTACAAAGAAGTGTGGTTGCCCGTTTCAGCTGAAGGGGTTAAATATTGGTCATGGAGATGAGTGGAAAGTTGGGGTTGCATGTGGAGTTCATAACCATCATTATGCTGAGTATCATGAAGGGCATTCATATGCAGGGCAGTTAAGCAAGGAAGAAAACAACTTGCTCGTGGATATGTCTAAAAGCTTGGTGAGGCCAAAAGATATATTATACACCATTAAACGAAGAGATGGAAAAAATGTAACAACAATTAGGACAATCTACAATGCTAGACACAAAAGCAGAGTGGTTGAGATGCAACTAATGCTATGCAAACTATCTGATCACAAGTATATTCATTGGCATAGGACTGATGACACCAATTGTGTGACCGATCTTTTTCGGGCTCACCCTGATAGTGTAAACCTATTGCACGCATTTCCTCATGTACTAGTAATGGATTGTAAATATAAGACAAACAAGTTTCGATACCCATTATTACAAATTGTGGGGGTGACATTGACGAAACCAACATTCTCAGCTGCATTTGCTTATATGTCTTCTAAAAAGGAAGACAACTATGTGTGGGTTTTGAATAGATTGAAGAGCATCATGAATACAAGTTGTCTTCCAGGTGTGATTGTCACTGATATGGAAATGGGACTTATGAATGTCATTCCCAATGTGTTGTCTAGTGCCCGACATTTATTATGTAGATGGCATATCAACAGGTGTGTGATGAAGGCTTGCAAGGGTATACTTAAAAATGGTGAAAAATGGGAACAATTTATAGTGTTATGGAATATGCTGGTCTTAGCAAAGCCTGAGGTTGATTATGAAAGAAATCTACATGAGATGGATAGGATCTTTGAAGGAAAGTATAGTAAGGCTCTTGCTTATGTGAAGTTCAATTGGTTAAAAGAGTATAAGAATAGGTTTGTGGCTGTATGGGCGGACACTTGCATGCATTTTAGCAACACCACATCAAATAGGTACGTCGACTATTTAATGATAACCCGTATCATCTATATAAGTTATTTCGAGCTTATACTAAATATCTTGTTTCAATATTTATAAATAGGGCAGAAAGTGCACATTCAAAACTGAAGCGACAACTTGGCACAAGCCGATGCAACTTCGAAACATCGTGGGCCAAGATTCATACCATGTTAGTATTGCAAAACACTGCGATAAAGGCTTCATTTGAGAGAAGTCAATCATTTGTCCAACATGAATTCAATAAGGTGAGCCTACTTAAAGACTTGATAGGATATGTATCTATGGTTTCCTTAGAGGAAATTTTATGTGAGTGAAAGAGGATAAAATATGTCGGGGTTGATCTCACTGCATGCGGTTGCGTTATTAAATGCAGTCACGGGTTACCATGTGCTCATGAGATGGCTGAGTTAAGTCCAGTATTCCGACCCATTCCTCTTCATTGTGTTCATCCTCATTGGAGGAAATTAGATATGTTCCTGCTGCTCAAATTAATGCAACTTAGATTCTCCTGCAGATGCAAAGATTGACGTATTTGTCAATTGGTTTAAAAGTAATGATGCTGACACCAAAAGACACATCGGTATGAAGTTACAAGAGATTATGGATCCAAAATCTTCAACACTTAGAGAACCATAAGTGAAGATCAAGACAAAAGGGCATCCAAGTAATTTTGACAAGTCTACTCGTAGATTGCCTTTAGCCTTTGAGCTTGTCGAATCCGGTTGTAATAGGAATTCTCGACTGTCTAACGGTAAGTACTTCATATTACAATTATACTTGTTGCTCCTTATGTTTATTTACTTTAGAGGTGAACCATGATACTCAATCATTAGCACTCACAATTGTAAATGTTGAGACTACACTGCCTAAGAAGCGGCCACCAAAATTACTGGTATTTACTTATATTATTTTGATTAACTCATCAAAATTTCAAAAGATCAACTTTTACTTTTTTTATTTAGGTCCATAAGCAATAAATTGTCAATCTTGAAGACTTGACACAGCAATATAATGACAAACTTCCAGTTGCTATAAGGCCATTTATTATGGGGGGCTAAAGATGTAAAATCTGATGGCAATTGTGGCTTTAGTGACAGGACCCGATCCAAATTCCGCTTTGGAATCCGAGCTGGACCCTGTGCGTGTCCGACACCTGGTGGATGTCGGGCATAAATGACTTGTTTGCCCTTCTATACAAAGCACGATAAAATAACAAGGTTGACTGCTACCGAAAAATCGGCAGAGTTTCCCTTGTAACTGGCTCAATACCAAAACATTTACACCTGCCTAACAAGTATATATATATATATATATACAACCAACTGCCATCATACATATATATACATTCCAACAGTTTAATTCTAAATCTAGGGCAAAACATCAGAGCGGTTACTAAGAATTTACAAAGGAGTCAATCCTTTTACAAAACAAAAAGTCCTACATCAAAAGAAAGGCGCAGAAGGTGGAAAACGCCTCGGTGGTGGATTCCTGTGCACGTCTACTGCCTGGGGGCGCAAAACATTAAAAAGGGTGAGTGACCCCAAAACAAAGTTTAGCAAATAGCATATGAACATACTAACCCCACTGTAAAAACAGTTATACAAACTAAATTATTCTCTTTATTTCTGAATTCAATGCACTTGTATAATTATACATATATATAAGCCAAGCATACTCATGGTCAACATTAATTTCTTAAGGCATTGACAACAGTTTAAAACTACCACCTAGGTGTACCCTTTATTTCCGTCAATTTCTTATATCCGTCAATTCCTTATATCACCATGGGTGACACATACTTGCAGGTCTCAGTGACACGAGGTCAATCCGGGCCGCAACTCGCAGGATTCAGGAGACCGTAGTCTACCTGATCCGCATTACTCGCTCCACACGAATTCGAGTACCAAAGAACTCGTGGGGCAACTGTCAAGCATGTTGACTAAACCGAAGGCAACCAATATAATCCGAAGGCAACATTTAATCTCTGGGTACAAGGTGATTTAGGAAAATATAACATTTCTGTAACCTTTCAAATTCTGCTGCTATTTATCTGATAATTAACTAGAATTTCTTTTACTATATCCGTTAAAGGGTATTCCACTCAGCAGCATACAAACCAAAATTTTCAAAAACATAAAACAACTTATAACACTAATCTTTTGAATAAAATTTATTCAAGATCAAATACTGTAACTAAAACTAAACTGCTTAAATTCATTTATAAAAACAAAGAGTCCACTCACTGGTAGTCTGTGCTCGCTAGACCTCTTGAAGGTCCTTCCTGCGGGTCAACTGGTGCCCGGGTGCCTGATTCAATGACCATAATATTCTATTAATACAATATAGTATTAATTTAAAAGCCCTGACCCCCGGCTCCTAGAAGTACGTGCATCAAAGGAAAATTATTCCTATGCCCATAAAAGCTTTCCTTCTGGCTTAGCAGTATCTTGAGACTCAAAAATCGCTAAAGTCCCAAAAAGTCAACTTGGGACCCCGCGGGTCCATGACCTCACAATATGATCCGGAAGCCTGTAAGCGTTCCAATATATCTAGGACACATGTCCCGAAGGTTTGGTTTCGATCGGACGGTCGGATTGATCACGTTCGTGCAATGACATAATTTCTAAACCCTAGCCCTAGTGTTCACGATTTCGGAGTATCTGGGACTCCGATTCATGATGCGTCAAATCCTACACGATTCTAAAATTGTCTAGAGTAACTTATCTGAAACTGATTACGATCCAAAGGCTCAACAGTATTGAACCCGAAAATTGCACAATATGTAAAATCCGTTCGAGGCTCAAACGGTATCCAAATTGAGATCCGCAAATTCCTACGCGCTCATGACAACCTAAGGATTTCATCAAGACACAGTGCCACTTCACTACCCTCGCCCACGCGCCGGCAGCACTGGGTGTCCAAAGCGATTACGCATCGCCGAAAAATCACAAAATCACGGCTCCAAACTCCTACCCTAGGTATAACACCATATTTGGAGCCACTTTTGTTCTTGGACCTACCCCCAAAACTGATCGGAAGTGGCCGAACTCAGAGGCCGAAAACTGGTCGAATTTCCAATTCGAAAAAATCAATTACCTACGGTAAGAACCGATTGAATCCTACCCAACAGGCAGCTAGAACAGCTCGAGAGGTGCAAAATCCATACCTGGATCGTCCGACTTGGTGCCGGACGATGGAGAACGACGGCTGTGAAGTTTCGATCACACCCACTCGGATTTCTGAAATTTCCAACGGCTGGAGTGGCTGACGGCGATGGAGACCAGGTGGGATGAGAAGAGGAGGACGTGGCGGTTCGAACAAGACTGGTCTCGTGGCCGGTGGTGCTCTGTGGTGGCGACGGCGCCACAAACTCCAATCGGGATGGGGGAAGAATTCGCGACGGGAGAGAGAGAGGGAGAGAGAGAGAGAGAGAGAGAGAGAGAGAGAGAGAGAGAGAAACTGAGGGAGAAGAAAGAGAAGTGAGGTTTTGTAAAAAAAAAATATGATTTTTCAATTTACCATTTTGCCCCTCGTAATATTTTAACCGGGTTTTCTTCGTTAAAGCTCCGATTCGAGCCCACTTCGTGTCAACGAACTCGTTTCGTCGTGGTCGACGCAACGGTGTATGTGGAATTGTCAAATTCCTTGTCGGTCAAAAAGTCAACCTTTCGTTACTAAATTATTCCAAGGGCAAAATTGTCTTTTCCTCTTAATAAATTACTAATTAAATATTAATTTAGGTTTGGGTTATTACATTTAGAGCCATTGTTGGGTTGCTAGGTTATGGGAAGAATTATTGGCGTAAGGTATGGAGGGAGTTACTAAATGAGTTGAAAAATGATGAATTTCTTTATGAATTCATCTTTCAGAGTGTTGAAAGGAAGAGTGAGGTTGAGTACCGCTTGGATTATTTTGATAATTCCCCTCTAGAAGATAGGTGGATGCTCATACCAGAAATGGGTTACCTTATTGCAAATTGTTACAATGTGGTCGTGATACTTTTTTTAAATACCATGTCTCTTATGTTCCTACTAACGGAAAGTCATCCTTCGCCTGAACATCAACGTCGGGAAATTGCCATCGGATTGGTTGAAAAACACTTTGTGCATGTATTAATATAAATTTTTTCTATTTATAGCTAGGAGTTTTGCGTCATAAAATTTGTTTGTTGTTTTAACCATACATTTGACAACTTTAATTTTATTTTGACAGCTACACTTGCAATCACACCATCCTATGCCACTTGTTATCAATTGTTGGCTCGATATTTCCAACATCCAAGCATTTGATTGGTATAGTCCATATCGAGATCGCATTGACAATTGGAAAGAGCTTATCAGTTCATTTGATGTGCATCTTGATGTATATTGATCCCTTACTATTAGATGTTTTGTTACGGTAGTTTTATTTTCATCCGACTTGAGGTTTGAACCCTATGACACCTTGCAATGTGCGAGAAAACCCCTCTCCTTCTACCTTTGTGCACTTTTGACTGTGCTTTTGCGTATAATTCTCTTATATACTTGCCATTAATAATTTGACAGTGCCAGTCAATAAAACTAGAAAAGTAATCCTTAGAGTTTGACTCATCTTACTATAGAAGCAATCAATCATACAAAAAGCATGCCTCCCTTTGTAACATCCCGACATAATTTAATCATTGTAATCAATTTATTTAATTGTGAAGTTACAATTTTACCCTTAGGGTAGGGTCACTTTAGTCAATTTTGTTCCTAAATGATTTTGGGGAATTGAGTGGCCACATTATGTAGAGCTCGCTCTCACGAGTTCGTAGACACGTAGTGGGCTCAATTCGAAGTTAAAATGAAGAAGCTATGTCGTAAATTTTTTACGAAGTCCTAATTTAAAACCAGATCAGATTCGTCAATAGGACTATTCACTCCTCTTTGAATCAACTTGCTGCTACAGTAGTCGCAACTGCTACAATAACTTTCATCTTCTCCGGCGAATTTCGTCGCCGTCCAGGCCATCGATTTCGATGAAATCACCTCTAAATTTCTTGTCTCTTCCTCCTCTACCTAGCCCACTAGTTTTCTTTGATCGATTTTGCACAGTTTAACGACTAGAACGAGGAGAAACATCGTAGTTTTTTCGTCGTCATTTCCAACAACAATTTCCATCAACCAAGGTATGGTTCTTCATCTCCTTAACGTCCTCTAGCTGTTTTGGTAGGCGGTTTAGGTCAAGTTGGTTGTTTTGAATCAAATCTAAATCCCAAGTTTTGAGCTGACTGTTGAGGTGTTTTCCGGCTAGCTCCGGCCACTTTTCGGCCTAGGTCCAAGACCAAAAGTGACTCCCCTAGTTCTGGTGGTTCTATAGGTATAGGCTTTGACCGGTGATTTGGAGCTTTCCAATTGTTGGAAATTACTTAAGACACCCATGCGTTGCTAGGGATGGCAATAATACCCGTCAGGTCCCCGCTCCTAACGGGGGGAGTTTTTGGAGGGGTACGGGGATCCCCGAATTTGCAAAATCCCCAGTCGGGGATAGGCCGGGGATGGTATTGTTATCCCCATCCCCAAACCCGGCCCGATAAGAAATATATTTATTTATAATTAATATATATATATATATTAATATAATCGTCGCTCCTTATCTCTAATACATTGCATAGGGTTGGTATGCATAGCAGCATAGTCAAATGAGCTTATATGATACATTGTTTAACCAAACTTGGCAATAGCATAGTTGATTGGTCTAATATGGTGAGGATCATAAACATACCATGAATGAAGATGAGGGGTTAGCCACGTGCTGCTGCTTCTATTGGTTGTTAAGAAAACCAAAATCCTCAAACAAACTATGAATGATGAGGAAATAAAAGTGGAAGGTTAAAACTAAGAAGTGTTTACAAAAAAGCTAAGTTTTTGTACGCCATCAAGTAGGTCATATATGAAAATCGGGGATTGGGGCGGGTATGGGAGGCACTTCCCCGACGGGGACAGGGACGGGGATTCCCCGAAAAGCTTAAATCGGGGATTGGGCGGGGACAAGGACGGGGATGGTATTGTCATACCCGGCTCGTTGCCTTCCCTACGCGCTGCCAGCACGTGTGGAGACACATAGGACCCATTGTGGCGGCTCTTAAGGTTCCAAAATAATCCTCTTGTCATCTAGAGCACGACGATATGCTCGGATTAGCAATAGGTTATTGTTCGACTACTGAACGAAACTTCACATATTAGGCGATATCTGGGTAGGTTCGAACCATTCGATTGGTCTCATTTTCAAATATATCGTTCCTCGTATTTCCAAGAATGTATAGAAATTTGGGAATTGAGAGTCAGGGTCCCGGATACTCCAAATCAATGATTCTTGGGTTAGATGAACCAGAAAACATTCCGATCATGCGATCGATAGTGATCTGGCCCCTCGATTGAGACCAAACCTTCAAGACTTGGGTAGTAAACTTTGTTGGACCTATAGGAACCTTCAAATCGAAATTGGAGGTAGTGGGCCTCGCTGGCCTAATTGACCAATTTCCGCAATCGAGGTCAAACCGACCGTCGGATCATGACGAAATTTCTAATTTGAGTTTAACTTATCGTTATGGGCCAATAAGATTTATCATATAACAATTTGAGGTCTAGGGCCTTGCGAGCCCAATGGACTTAGACAGTGGGCCATGTCGGCTCGGTTGTTGCCTTATAGTAAGTTATATTGGTAAATGGACTTTTGTTTATGCTTTTGAATTTATTAAATATTTACTGACAATGTATTTGTCAATTTTATTCCCAAGTAAGATGTTTTTACATACTATTTTTTTTCAGATATGGCTTGGGATGATTTTAAATGTGTATATATGTTTAAAATTGATGGCTAATTTGATAAGTGTGAGCTGTTTCATGAATGAATAAAAGAAAGGTTTATTAACGGTTTAGGACGAGGGATTACAGCAATGGGTTATTAAGAATTGGTTCGTTTATTATTTTATTCTCTAGTTTGGCATTTGATTATTTGTTGTACTGCTTTTATGAAAGTGATGAATTATGTACATCCGTTTCTTTATTCTTTGAATTATGAATACTAGATTTCTAAACGGTTTACTATTGGTTTCGGTGTTTATAGTGTGGCATGAGGATTTCAGAGAATATATAGTCAATATTATGATGGTAATTACTATTATTATTACTATTATTATCGTTATCATTATTATGTATAAAGGTTTGCATGTTGAGTGGGAAGTGGGGATATATATATATATATATATATATATATAATATTGGGATATGGGTTTGTGAATTGCACCATCATATGTACCTTCCCCGGTTTGATATGGATGATAACCACACATTCATTGAAGTATTTTCCGACGTGTGCGATGTTGATTACCCAAGCACCCTTGGCGGAGTGTGCCGTAGGCCTTGACCTGCCTTCCATGCTCGTAAGACTTATTTCAGCCGCACGTGTATTGGGGATTCTACTGTGTGTGTCTGGTGAGCAATAGTCCCCCGATTGGACTGCTTATTCCCTAGCCACATGAGTATTGAGGATTTTGCCATGTGGTCTAGTAAAACAATCCATGTGTTGGATTGGTTTCCCCGGTACATGATGTGCACTATCATATGTACCTCCCCTAATATTGATACTTGATATATTAGACACACGGTAACTCTTCGGAGGTGTGTCGAGATACCGGGCACCCTTGATCTGGTGTACCTAAGGCCTTGACCAGCAGTCTGCGCGAGTATGAGGGATACTTAGCCGCACGTGTATTGAGGATTCTACCATGCTTGTCTGGGGAGCAATAGTCCCCCAGTTGGACTGCTCATTCCCTAGCCACATGAGTATTGAGGATTCTGCCACGTGGTCTAGTTAAGGAAAGGGTGAGTTATATATATATATATATATATATATATATATATTACACAACCCACATCATCATCATGTGAGGAGGGCAAATACACATGTGGCTAGGGAAGAGCCAAATCTCCAGAAACTGGAAAGCAATTCCAATTAGAGTTGGGTTTGGTCTTCCAAAAACTCTACGCCAGCTACTTCCAGCAATTGATTGGGGAATTGCACTTCAAGCATTCACACCACCACTCCAGTCACTCAAATTGGAAACTCCTTTTTCCAATTGGAGAACTCCAAACCCATGAAATCAGGCTTTCGTGTTTCCTTTTTCTCCATTCAATTTTATTCTCCTAATCCTGTTTGTGTTGCCATTTAAAATCGTTTTCTTTTCTAGGTGTAGCCATTAACATCAAAAGAGGAAACCAACAAAAATTGGGGCTGCTCAACAAAAGGAAACAAGATAACTCTTCTCACGCAGCAGCTCTTGGTTCCAATTGGAGAACCCCATTGTACAAAAACCTAATTTCTGAAAATTGTATGCAAGGGAGGCGTTCTCTCAAGTTGGAGTTAATTCCCACTGATCAAGAACTTGAGTGTACGGTACGAAAACATCGAAGGGAGAATTTTTCACCAAGACCAACCATGGCTAATCTAGTCAACAATGGTAGAGATGACTCACCACCACAACAAAGGCTTTTAAGGGATTACAGCGCACCAGCGGAAATGCATTGTTGTGCATCGTCTTGACTCCAATCACACAGCGTTTCGAAATTCGCCCAACAACTATCCAACTTCTACCTAGTTTTCATGGGAAGGAGGAGGAAAATCCTTACCATCATCTCAAGACATTCTTCACCATCTCCTCAACATTCAATTATGGCGGTGTTAGTGAAGAGCAAATTCGACTTCGACTTTTCCCATTTTCTCTGAGGGATGAAGCAACAAACTAGTTAGGCTCTCTTCCAGAAGCATCTATAAATTCTTGGACTGATTTTATCTAAGAAATTTCTTCCAAAATTTTTCCCTGCTCATAAAACCAATGCTTTGATAGCAAATATTATGTGTTTCTGTCAACAAGAGTGTGAACTATTTCATGAATGTCGAAAGCGATATAAGGATTTGTTTCTTCAATGCCCTCATCATGGTTTCGACATATGGAAAAAAGTTTACTACTTTTATAGAGGGTTGAACTCGCAAAGCAGGAGCATGGTAGATTCAACAATCGGTGGAAGCTTAATGGACAAGACTGCAGATGAAGCTATCAACGCATTTAAAACAATTTGTGAGAACTCTAAGCATTGGGACTTTCCTACAAAAGATTCAAGAGTTGCACCTACATTATCGACACAGAAAGGAGGCATCTATGAAGTTAGTGTCAGACAGGTTTAGAAGCACAAGTTGCAACTTCTCACCCCATTGGTACATAAGGTAACTGCACAACCATGTAACCTATGTGCCAGCATTGCCCACGACACTGCAAATTGCCCATCGAATCCTATCCTAGAAGATGTGCAAGGGGTCAATGAGTTCAATGGAAGGCCCCGAAATGATCCTTATTCCAATACCTATAATCCCGGGTGGAGACAACACCCAAACTTTTCTTGGAGCAATTCACATAATACAATGGGAACTTCCAATTCCTCAAAGCCATTCCAGCAACCCTATCAAACTCCTCCCACACAACATGAAGATCCTTCTATTAAGGAGATACTATCTCAACTCTTGAAGAAATTAGACAGATATGAACAAGAGGTTGCATCACTTAAACAAAGTCAATCGGTGTTGGAAAAGAGTCAATCCAAATGCGAAGTTCGGTTGGGACAAATAGCCACTACTCTAAACAGATTAGAGAGAACACAAGGTCAATTTCCAAGCCAAACAGAAGCCAATCCTAGAAATCATGATCAAGTCCAAGCTATTACGACTTTGAGAAGTGGAAAAGTGATTGATAATAAGATTGGAAATTCAGAGATCACTGATAAAGAAGAAGATGAGGTCATGACAGAATCAAGGCATCAACTTGATAAGCAGTCTGAAGACTCCTTGAAGTCTAACAATCATGTTGAGTCTGTGAACCACACTCTTCCTACTCAAAACACAAACACTATGGTCCTCTACCCTTCCCTCAATGTAGTAGACAGGTTCGTAATGATAAGTGTAAGAGAGATATTATGCAGCAATTCAAGAAGGTACAAATTAATATTCCTTTACTTGAGGCTATTAAACAAATCCCTTCATATGCAAAATTTTTGAAGGATATTTGCACCAACAAAAGGAGGTTTGAAGCTCATGAAAAAGTGATGTTATTCGACAATGTGAGCGTTGTACTTCAAAGAAAGTTGCCACCTAAGCTTCAGGATTCTGGGAGCTTTACAATCCCGTGCACTATTGGAAAAACAAAATTTGACAAAGCATTGCATGATTTGGGAGCAAGTGTGAACTTAATGCCCTACTTTGTTTATGAACACCTTGGGCTAGGGGGATTGAAGCATATCTTTATATCTTTGCAATTTGAGGATCGCTCTGTGAAGTACCTTAGAGGGATTGTTGAAGATGTACTCATTCACGTTGATCAATTTATCCTCCCTGCTGACTTCGTCATCTTGGATATGGAAGAAGCTGAAATTTCAGGTTGTGAACTCCCTCTCATCCTTGGCCGACCTTTCATGGCCACTGCAGGTACGAAAATTGATGCTAAATCAGGTTTACTGACCATGACTGTGCAAGATATTAATGTCAACTTTCAGGTCCTTGAAGCTTTGAAGAGACCCATAGATCCTTACGATTGTTTTCATGTCGAAGTTATGGATCGCATTATAGAGAAGACATTCATTGAATTAAGCCTAAAAGATCCGTTGGAAATATGCATCTCACAACATGGAATGAGTTTTGAGAAGGCCACCATTCTTGCAACAGAGGAAGATCTCAATGTTGTGACATCATATCTCCCTTGGAGCCAACCAAAGTTTGAAATTTTGCCCTCCTCACATGCCAAACTCATTCCTTCCATTGTCCAACCTCCAAACCTCGAACTCAAGCCCCTTCTAACAACTTTGAAGTACGTATACTTGGGTGATTCAGAGACTCTTCCTGTTATTATAGCTGCTGACCTTAGTCAAACCGAAAAAGAAAAATTGATTCGGGTATTAAGAGAGTATAAGCAAGCCTTGGGATGGAGTATTGCAAACATCAAAGGGATTAGTCCTTCACTTTGCATGCATCAGATACACCTTGAAGATGATTCAAAGCCTTCTAGGGAGGCTCAGAGACGCCTAAATCCAAACATGAAAGAGGTGATACGTGCAAAAGTTCTTAAGTTGTTAGATGTTGGTATCGTATACCCTATCTCTGACAGTAAATGGGTAAGTCCAATGCAAGTGGTACCTAAGAAATCCGGAATTACAATAGTAAAGAATGAACACAATGAGCTCATACCTCAGAGGATAGTCACGGGCTGGCGGGTTTGTATTGACTATCGGAAGCTCAACAGTGCAACCCGAAAGGATCATTTTCCATTGCCCTTTATCTATCAAATGCTTAAGTGACTTGCAGGCCATAGTCATTATTGTTTTCTTGATGGGTATTCAGGGTATAACCAAATTTCGATAGCTCTAGAAGAGCAAGACAAAACAACATTCATGTGTCCCTTTGGCACTTTTGAGTATGGAAGAATGCCTTTTGGTTTATGCAATGCTCCAGCAACCTTCCAACGATGCATGATGAGCATATTTTTAGATATGGTAGATAGGTTTATTGAAGTGTTTATGGATGACTTCTCAGTTTTCTGTTCCTCTTTTGATCAGTGCCTCCACCATCTTTCATTGGTGCTCCAACGGTGTCAAGAAACCAATTTGATCTCAAATTGGGAAAAGTGCCACTTTATGGTAAAAAGGGGAATAGTTCTCAGCCATATCATCTCCTCTCAAGGCATCGAAGTAGATAGAGCCAAGGTGGAGCTTATTTCGAAGCTTCCTCCTCCAACCTCAGTCAAAGAAGTTCGCTCCTTTCCTGGACATGCGGGTTTTTACCGACGATTCATCAAGGATTTCTCAAAAGTCACAAAACCCTCGTGTGACTTCCTTGCTAAGGATTCCATTTTTAACTTCAATGAAGAGTGTTTGACAACTTTTGAAACTCTCAAGAAGGAATTGACACCCTATCATAAGAGCCCCAGATTGGACTCTTCCTTTTGAAATCATGTGTGATGCTTCTGATTATGCAATAGGGGCTGTGCTGGGACAGCGGGTTGACAAGCTTCCTCATGTCATATATTATGCAAGTAGAACTCTAAATGATGCTCAAATGAACTACTCAACCACCGAGAAAGAATTGCTTGCAGTAGTGTTTGCATTGGAGAAGTTTCGGAGCTATTTGATCGGCTCTAAGGTGATTATATTCTCTGATCATGCAGCACTCCGGCACTTATTAACCAAGAAAGACACAAAGCCACGACTTCTTAGGTGGATTCTCCTCTTGCAAGAATTCGATCTTGACATCAAAGATAAAAAGGGGACTGAAAATGTTGTCGCCGACCACCTTTCGAGATTGGTTCAAGAAGGTGGAGATCTCTCTATCAACGAATCATTTCCAGATGAGCAACTCTTCTTTGTCGAACAACTTCCTTGGTATGCAGACATAGTAAATTACCTTGCCCAAAAGTATATTCCGAAAAATTGGGACAAGCAACAAGGGAAGCTCTTCCTCTCCCAAGTGCAACACTACTATTGGGATGATCCATATCTCTTCAAACATTTCCTTGATCAAATCATTCAAAGACGTGTTCCCCAAAGTGAAGTTCAGAGTATCTTGACGTTTTGCCATTCATATGCTTGCGGTGGGCATTTTGGTGCCAAGAAGACAGCTTTAAGGGTACTGCATAGCGGATTTTATTGGCCTACTTTATTTAAAGATGCACATCATTTTGTTATAACACGCGATAGGTCCAAAGAACGGGGAACTTATCCTCAAGATCACAGATGCCCTTAACCAATATTTTGGAAGTTGAGTTGTTTGATGTTTGGGGCATCAATTTTATGGGCCCTTTTCCTATATCTCATGGTTATCTCTACATTATTGTTGCGGTGGATTACGTTTCTAAATGGGTAGAGGCACTCCCAGCATGGACCAATGATCACAAGGTGGTGTTAAATTTCTTGAAAGAACACATCTTTACTCGTTTTGGAACCCCGCGTGCTATCATTAGTGATGGAGGCTCCCACTTTATCAATAATCCTTTCGACGCTCTCGTGCGGAAGTATAATGTCACACATAAAGTTGCCACTCCTTACCACCCACAAACAAGTGGCCAAGTTGAAGTTTCCAATAGGGAGATTAAACACATCCTTGAGAAAACCATGAATCAAAACCGTAAAGATTGGGCTTTGAAGGTGAGCGATGCATGTTGGGCATATAGGACAGCTTTCAAGACTCCTTTAGCATGTATCGTTATCGGCTTGTCTTTGGGAAAGCATGTTATCTTCCGGTGGAGTTAAAACATCGGGCATTTTGGGCCTTAAAAACATTGAATTTTGACATAAATGAAGCTTGGATTGCAAGGAAACTCCAACTTAATGAATTGGATGAATTGCGAAATGAAGCTTACTAGAATGCGAAGATTTATAAAGACCAGACAAAAATTGCCCATGACAAAGCACTAGTACCCAAGCATTTTGAGCCCAATCAAAAGGTGTTGTTGTTCAACTCAAGACTTCGATTATTTCCGGGCAAACTTCGTTCAAGATGGTCTGGACCGTTTCTAGTTGCTCGTGTATTTCCACATGGAGCTGCTGAGATTCAAGACATGAAAACAGGTTCTGTCTTCAAGGTGAATGGGCATCGCCTAAAACCTTACTTGGAGCAAATTGATACTTTGCAAGAACAAACTAAGACTCTCGAGGTGTTGTACCTCGATACTCCCCCGTCTATGTGAAGATCGTTGAGTCCGGCTGAAGACTTTAAATTTAGCACTTCTTGGGAGGCAACCCATATTTTGGATGCATGATGATAATGAGAGGATCTTGGCGTTTGCAGCACTTCCTACTCAAGATTATATGCCCAGGGAGCTCTAAACCTTACTATTACCGGCTCATCAATTTTCTTGTTCAAATTCTTTTCTCCCTATGCTTGATTCATTGCATGCATTTTAATTCTTTGTATATTGAGGACAATGTTTCATTTAAGTTTGGGGGGAATGATTTGCTTTATTGCTTGCTGTTGTGTTTTGCAAATTTCTAATGTTTGAAAACGTAGGGTTTCATTTTGCTTAAGACTGTTTTAATTGGTAGCTGTTCTGACAATTTGGTCTGCTTTGTGTTCTTTGTGTTTTCGTTCTGAATCTAACCATATAAAGAACGTTGAAATCGGACCAGCGGTTTGAAAGTTATGAGCAAAAATCTGAACAGAGGTCGAAAACTGCCAAAAACTGCATTTTGAAACTCTTTGTTTTCTTGGTTTGTTTGAGTCTTATCTTATTTCTTTTGTGTTTTTATGTAGTTCAGTAGTTAAATTGTTGTTTTTAAAGTCACAAAACCCATAAAAATTAAAAATTTACAAAAAAAAATCCAAAAAGATTTTCTTTTTCCTTTTATTGAGTAATTTTAGTTAAGTTTTCCACAAGTCAATGATAACACTTGAATTCTACTTGTTATATAGCTTTTGAGGATTGGTAATCATTATATGAATTTAGAGTGTGATTCTTTAGTTAACTTTTTCTTACATGATTATTCTCATATTTTTCAATGCACATAGCCAATTGGATGCAAGTTTCTTTTGACTTAGAGAATTATATGTGGATTTTAGTGTAAGACTTGTATAACCCTTGTGAGTTTTTGAGCCTCATGCATATTCCTTTCTTGAGAGTTATATATTCTTTTCATGAATGCATTATCATCTACTAGAACTTGCTTTAATATCTTTCAAGGCTTTGTATTGATTCACATGATTCTATCTAGGAAGTGATTAAGGCACCTAGGATCACCACCATGGCCAAACAAGCTTTGGTCCCTACTATATTATCCCTTAGATAGCCCCCTTGAGCCTAAATGAGCCTTTTCTTTCATGAACCACAGTGTCCTTAACCATAAACTTAAACACTTTATCCTACCTTGTTCTATGAAAATTGGTGGAGCTTTAAGTTTGGGGGAATTGCACCTTACCTTGTGAGTATCAAAGTTGTTGTAAAACGAAAAAAAAGAAAAAAAAGAAACAAAGATGAGTTTGAGGTTGATGATTGTTAAAAAAAAAAAAAAAAAAGAGAGAAAAAAGAATGAAAAGAAAGAAAGAAGAAGAAAAAATTTTGCCTTGCTATCTCAATGTTGTCAAGATTGAAGAAGTTTGAGAAATATGTTAATCAAAATGAAGTTGAAGCCCAACAATGAAATTTGGCTTCCAATGAAGTGCATAATTGGTGATACCACAAAAGATACAAGAATTTGCAATCCTTCATGGACATCACGTACTCTACTAATTCTCATAGAATATTTTTGTTTTCCATACCCTTTCTTGCTTTTAAACCTTAACCCATAACCCCATTACAACCGTATTTTAAGACCTTTTGATCCTAGAAATTGTGTGAATTTAATTTGTGGAGATGTGATATGAAGAGCAAGCTTATAGGATTTGATTTTGATTTCATCCATTCATTTTTCTTGAGTGAAACACTTAACCCAAACTTTGAGCGTTTTCTTTGTGAGTGACATTCTTGGTGAGATTTGGAGTTGAAACTTTGATTTGCATATATACCTATCCGGGTTGAGTGAGTTGTATTGATATTGGCTATGTCACACACTACACTTGAGAATGTTATGTACGGTTTTGTTAACTTTTGAATCATGCTTGTGCTTTATATGATGGTTATTTGATTCTTTAGAGTTATATATCTTATGTGATTTATTGAGACTAATATGTGGAAGCCTAACATTCTTTTGAGTCTTTGTTTTGTTTTTGTTTTGCTTGAGGGCAACCAAAGTCTAAGTTTGGGGGTATTTGATATAACCATTATTTCGTACATTTTTATTATCTTTCTCTTAGATTCTTGCTATGTTCTTGAGGGAGTTTAGTCCATTTTTACTTAGTTTTGTGTTTTACTAGGTTTGAAGAGTAAAGATGGAAAAGCAAGCAAAAGGAGCAATTTTGGGATTGAAATATAGTGTGAAATCCTAGGAGAGAATGTGCTGTGCAGAACAGTCCACTTGACAGAATATACTGTACTTCCTTAGAGCGAACCAGATGTTGAGCCTTATATATTTGAAAGATAAGGATGTTAGCTTTCTGTAGAATTTTACGGTTCGTGATTCGGACGTGTGTGGAGAGAGTTGTGGCCATTTTAGTACAGACAATTCGGGCAGAATGTGTTCTGCGGGTTTTGCAAAATAATCCATTTGAAGTCCAATCCTTGGAGTTTAATTTGTGTCAATTACATTTGGGAAGTGTCTACAAGGATGTGGAGTTATTTTCTGAAGTCTGGTCCTATATTTAGTAGGATTTTGGATGCCAACTCATCAAAGATAATTATAGCCAAACTAGGAAAGCATAGTTACCAAGTCAAAAGAGGATTTGTTCCTTATTTAAAGAAGACCAGAAAATAGGGTTCTCTTATGCTGGAATTTGAAGGAGAGTCAAAGAGCCGCTGCCATCGTCAAGTTCTCAAGCATCGTCATAATCCATAAGTTTTATTTTATGTTTTCTAGTTTTTCAGTTATGTTTTCTTTGAACATGAGTAACTAAATTATTCTCTAGGGCGAGGATGACGCCCGAGCATGGATAGTTATGATTTCTAATGTTATTTAATGGATTCTAAGTTTCTTTTAGATGAATGTTTAATCACTATTTTAATTGTTGCTATTTGTTTAAGTTCTTTGATTGATCACCTTAGGGCTTTGCATCTAGTAAATTGGAAGATGAATATGAGGCAGAACTCGCAATATAATTCAATTAGCTTCTTGTGATTAAGTGTGCTGAATTACATTATTGCTTGACGAAGAATAATGGTTGTTCTCTCGTTTTCTAGAACGTAATGAATTCAACTTGTTAAATTTATGCCTTAACCAGGATAGATTGCATGATTGGATATATGATCTTTATCTGAACTAGAAAAGAATCTTACACTTAAGGAAAACTATGGTTTGAGTGCCTAAAAAGGACTTAGATACGGGAATTACCATCTAAAGAATCGAAAGAATCTGTTGAATGCATTGAAATCTAACTTGGATTGCTTGTGGTTGATTCCGAAACCCTAGACCTTCATCATTCTTTTTCAATCTTTAAAAGTCAACGTTTTAATTCTTAATTGCCTTGATTAATTTCTTGTTCGTTTCATAAACTTTCACAACAATAATCTCTACAAATTTACTTGCGTATCAGTTAGATTTAATTTAGGTATTCGAATATTAGATTAATTTGGAATCCTCGTGAGCAGTGGCGGACCTACAAAGGCGCAAGGAGGTGCAGTTGCACCTCCGGTTGCCCAAAAAACCATGGAGGTGCTGGATTTGCCCCTTTGCTCTCTAGCGTTTTAAAAGGTGCTATCAAAGCCCACCTCATGGAGTCCATCGAACTGAGGCGCCTGAAATTGCATCAAGGCACCATTCGTTTAGGAAGTTACACGATTGAGGCACGGGCTGTGTTGCAGAACGAGTTGCAGATCGCTTATGGAGGCACTGTTTCACAAATGAAGAAGACAACCCTTTTTTTAATTTTCACAAACGTCGTTGTCCTTCGTTTATGTTTAATGAAACGTGTGTTTCAATAAGGTTGTTGTTTAACAATCAAACTCTTTGGTTTTGGTGCAACCTAGATAACAGCAGTTTCAAGATTCATTATTTTGCTTCAATTACTTGGTTGTTATAATAAATCATCTGTCCAAAAAATAATAATAATAATAAAGAAGAATAATCCTTGCACGATGCTCTCACATCACAATTTGAATATTAGAGTTTTTGTTTAATTAGGACTTGATTGACACAATTTGTTTATTGATCTAATATTTTTTTTACTGTGATAATATGTTTTTATTATTAATTTTGTTTTTATTTTACCGTGCTAGTTAACCCTAAAATTATCTAAGGGTCTAGTTCATTTCAAAATATGTTTTTTATTCAGTCCTTGGGCAATACCAAAATCATTATTGTCCCTCTCTTGAAAAATTCCTGGATCCGCCATTGCTCGTGGGAACAATACTTGGACTTGTCAAACGCTATACTACATCAATCTTGTGCACTTGCAAGGACAGACCAAGTTTTATATGATATAAAATGGATTATTTAGATACTGGATATTTTTATTATTTTTATAAATGTCTTACGTATTCATCTAAGTTATTATATTTTTATTAAGTGAATAATGTTTATTGATTTATTGGAAATCTGGTTGTGGGTTGAGTTTTTAATATATAAATTTATGACTGGGTGTTTTGGGATTTGGATAGTGATTTTGAGTTCTAGATGCACGGGCGTTGAGGATTTTGTCGTGCGTGTTTGGGGATTTAGTTCCAGCAGCACTAGCATCGAGGATTCTGTCGTGTGTATTTGGGAAAGGTGTCTATATAAAGATAAATGTATAATGGGAACAACGGTGGGATTTTTCTTGAGCATGTGCATGGTGAGTGCTCTGCGTAGGTGTGACCTTTGTTATCATGCTTGGACAGTGTTGTTTTGCAATATACGCCTTGGATATGGTAAGATTGCAGGAAGAAATGATTTTGAAAAAATAATTTGAATTTCATAGTAAATGGTTAGTTTTAAAAGAGTTATGCATAGTACATGTGAGTCTTTACAGGGAAATGGTTTTGAGTTATCAATCATAGAAAGAAAGGAATTTATAAAATATTTAGTTTTATGCCTTGTGGAAATTGAAGTTGAGAGTGAATCTAAATTTCATTGTTGGTTTTACTTGGACAATATCTGTATGTTTTGAAATATGATCCTTTTTATTTGGAAGAATTACGTGTGACTTGATCCCTCTGTAAGGGTATGTAGGCAACCTGGGTTAACCTAGGTGCAGTCGCAAATTGATTTGTTTGAGTTTTGTTTGATCTGTTCTAGTACGTTGTTTTAAAGGATTATTTATGAGGTCTGGGGCCCATTTTGTAATTTATGTGTGCTACTGCATTATGTGTGCTGGCGCTTGGGTACTTTAACTGTGCTTTTATTGCATGTGTAAATTTTTGGGAATGTCCGTTTTTGAGGGAAGACTCTGTCGAAATTTCGGTAGAAGTCTTGACCATTTTAAATTAGAAAGTGGGCCCGATATCCTTTGGGTGTCGGAAGGAAAGCATGATTTGGCACGACTTCCATGAGCATCAAAATAAAATTGAAAGGGGAACATGCATGCCTATCAAGTTAATTCTCAATGATCACGTTAAATACATATTATTAATATTATAATATAATTAATTAAAACTAGCATCTCCCTCTATAAATAGAGACCTACCACACCCCAAAAATAAACCATTGCCTGAGTAATTAGGAGATCATTATCATGATTTCAGAATCATAATCATCCTTCTACATTTTCAGTTCTTGTTCATTTTCGTATTCATGATCATGTTTCACCACTTCTGCCTCTTCACCATTGTCTCATGAGAATGTATGATTATTTTTTTTTTTATACAATAATAAAAGTTAAGAGCTTGATGATTTAAGTATTGGAGTGAACAAAAAAAAGTGTGAGGTTTAAATAAAAAAACTCTTTTATTTTTTATTTTTTCTACTAGGTGTGTATTTATGGGTAGTTTTGGGAAGATAATTAGGTTTTCTAAAAACTTGTGAAATTTTAAATTAGAAGTTTAGGTGAACTTAGAACATAAGATGAAGAAAGAGAAATACAGTGCGGGGTTTAAATAAAAAAAACTCAAAAGAATAGAGAAAAATGCAATTGTAAGGAGCGTAAAAATAGAATAATGATGTGTGTGAAAATCACTTCTCTTTCAAAATGGAATGACCCCTGTAGTTGGGGAGTTAAAAATAATTTTACTCAAAAGTTTACCCCAAAAGAAACTCCGACATCCGTCCCAGCCGCTCGCTCCATCCTCAGCCGGCCAGACCTCACCATCAGCCAGTGCCCACTGCTGCAGCTGCTGGCTCTGTACGTTCTTCTTTATTCTTCTAATCTTCTTCTTGTTTTAATTCTTCAATTTTACTATTCTTCTTCTTTTAATTTAACTTTGTTACTGTTTCTTTCTAAATTAGGGATTTAGAATTTGAGGGATTTAGGGTTTATGACTATGGGTTGTGCTTATATTCAATAGCAAGGAACGGGAAGCGGATATGATTTTCCAAGTTTTTGTAGTTGAATGATTGCTATTTCTCTGTATTTTGCAAACTGTAATAGCTTCTGAAACGTGAAAACTACAGAGACTAGTATAACTGTACATGAATAAATTCTCAGTGCAAAAGCTCATTTATTCATTGATGTGTTTTTGCTAATAAAATAATGGTCACTAACAAATAAAAGAACCCCATGGGTGTGAATCCATGTATAAATTAATGAAAACATAATAGTCGAATGAAAACTGCCTAGTTGGAGTCTACTCCCGAATGATTCTCAACAACCGAGCTAAGATAAGATAAATTGAGTATGAAATAATTGAGATATTGGTAATGTGAAGCAATTTAATTAATTTTTTGTTATAAATGTAATTTCAGTTCTGGAAAGCACTAGAATTTGGAATTGGAAAGCAAGTTCGACTCTGTGGAAATTTGGACCGAGGGAAATTTGCTTAAAAGTTCCCACCCCATTTTTCAGTCCGTATCTGTTCAGACTCTCATATCTATGTTGTGATTTTCAGGTATGATCACTCTCTCTCTTACCCTCAGACATCAGAAAATCAAAATACGATTATTTTTTTTTAAAGAAGATTGGATATTACGATGTCTATTTTTATATTGGATTGGTGTTTCCATAAGTGAGGTTTTCAAACTTTTCTTATGATGTCTTTTTTTATATGGGATTAGTGTTCCCATAAATGTTTCCTTTATTGTTTTGTTCTGGAGGCTGCAGCTTTTCTTTTGTTTTCTCTTGTGGATTCCTTATCCACTTGCTTGTTTCTTTGTTTCTCTCGTTTGAAATTATAAAGTTTCTATTAAAAAAAAAAAAAAATTTATTTTGTGATTTTCTCTGCAATTTCTTGAATTGTGAAAAAAATTTAGGGAAATAGCCCTAAATGCCACCATTTTTATAATTGTAACTGAAACTACCACCCTTTTTTAAAAAATTTGGAACTATCACCTATAAATATATATTTATAAATATATATTTATTGTCCCCTTATTGCACACATATCACTTTTGCTGAAATTTTATTCTCTCTGTTTTGCTGAAGTTCTCTCTCGGCTCTCTCTCTTGGCTCCGCTCTGTTTCTCTTCACTCTCCGGTGGCTTTGCTCTGACTCTCTCATCTCTCGTCGCTCAGCTCTGAATCTCTGGTCGTTCAGCTCTCAATCTCTCGTCGCTCAGCTCCGACTCTCTCTTCTCTCTTCCTCTCCCAGCGACAGGTACTGTTCATCGGCATTTTCTTACAGTTTAAGGGTTTCTCTGAAGTTGGTTTAGGGTTTATGCATTTCTCTGAAATTGGTTGAGGGGTTTGTTCGAAATTGGTTGAAGGTTTAGGGGTTTCTCTGAAATTAGTTTAGGGGTTTGTTCGAAATTGGTTGAAGGTTTAGGGGTTTCTCTGAAATTGGTTTAGGGGTTTCATCGAAATTGGTTTTGGGGTTTCTCTGAAATGATCTTAGTATGATGATTCCTTGTTTCAAACAGTGAATGGGTTTGTTCTTTGTGGACTGATGCTTGCACTGCTGTTGTGTTGCTGTTGCTATTGCTGTCGTATTGTGTTTTTTTGCTAGTGTATTGCTAATGTAGTGATGTTGTGTTGGCATTTTAGTGCTGTTGTATTTTTAGTTTTATTATGGTTTTTGTAGCAGTTATTGATTGGTATTTGGTGGCTTAGTATGAGTCTTTATGACCATTGCATTTAACCTTCTTACAAGTCTAATTGGTATCTATTTTGTTTGTTGAAGATGATATCTAAAGTGTAAGACAATTAACCTGTGTATATCATTTTGAACTTGTAAACTCCCAACCATATCATACTTTTTGTTTGAGAATAATGCTTGTTAATTCGACATATTTTTTTATAACTTTGTTTACTAAGTTTAGGGCTTGCATATTGGATATGGATGAGTTTTGTTTAGAACCATATGTGGTGTAATATGAGTTCTTTAAAAGTTTGCTGTTTTGTGCTTGATCATTGTGTGCTTAAAAGAAAGCGGGAAATGAGTGAAGATGGGAACCTACCACCAGCAGCTGTGGTTTAGAGAAATGGGGACATTGATTTTGCTATAAGCTAACTGTTTAAGCTTTTGCTTTTGTTGTTTGTGTATGGATACTTAGAGAACTCTGTTTCTGAGGAGAACTTATAATTTTGTAATTGTACATGTCTTACAAACATTTTATACCGTTTTGATGGTTTATTTATGAATTTATCTTTGATTTTTTGTTAAGAAAAAACTGAAGGGATGGTGCCAATTTCTTTCATTTTCTTACATTTGAAAGGAGGGCCATAGTAGAGTCAGTATTGTGGTTGCCACTAATTCATAGGATGTTCCATTACATTATACCTTGAAGTGAATAAATTGTTTCCCGATGTCTTGTTGTTTTTTAAAACTCTTTCTAGTCAGATAGATTTCTATCGTTAGTCTTGAATTGTTCTCAATTAGGCTTGTGCTACCGCACATTCCCATTCTAGCTGAAGCTGTCTCATGATTAGATGGTGTGATTATATGGTGTGTTGAGATGTGTGTTTAGATATTATATTATGCAGGAGTGGTAGAGTACTGGGTGTGTTGAAACTTGGCTTTGAGCCATTAAATTAGGAGGTCAGTTGTAAATAGCTGGGGTTTTGTTTATGATATGTATTTTTTGATTTTTTTTTCACTTCATATCCTATAATAGGCTGTTCATAAGTGGTGATTGTTTATTGCTTGTTATTGTGTAGATTGCAACCGACTGAAATTTTGTTTATAATATTGGCATGCAGGGAAATATGGTTGGTCAAATGAAGTTGATGATTGCGGAGGAACAAAAGTTCCAAGGGAAAGCATTGTCGTTATCCCATACGAAGACCGCAATCACTACGATAAAGGAGAAATTCACTGAACAGCAGCTGCAAATGTTTGAACAGAGTTGTTTTGGTCATCTCCTAGGGATTGAGGACCTCAAGTGGACTTCTCCGATTGTCCACGGCTTGCTGCTCAGGAAAGCTGATCCCAAGACAGTTTCCCAACTGAACGGGATCAAATTCATTGTTGGCAAGAAGGTCATCCAATTCACGGCGCAGCAATTTTGCATCGTGACAGGGCTAAGGTTTGGAAACCTTCCCTTTATTCCGATTCCCACTAATGAGAACTGCTCATTGAAACGGAAGTACTTTGCCAACGATAAAACTGTGAACCTGTTGGAATTAGAAAAGGCCTTCCTCGAATGCGATGATGTGGACGATGTATTCAAGCTTGGATTCGTATACTTTGCTGTGTTTGTGCTGTTGGGCAGCGAAAAACATGTCCACATTGACATGCGATATTTGAAGTTGGCGGAAGACCTTGAAGACTTTGGGAAGTATCCATGGGGTGCTGTGTGTTATGCGAAGACAAATGCGTCACTGCTGAGGGCACTTTGTGCAGATTACCAGCGAGTGAAAGTGCCCACAAAAACTGCCAAAACAAAAAAATCTGGAAAGAAACCAACAACAACGGCAACCGGTAGACCAAGAGAGTACCACCTCAAAGGTTTTCCCTATGCACTTCAGGTGAGCAAATGTCCATTGATGTTGAAGTTAAATTGCATTTGTTTACAATGACTGACCTTTTATTCCTGAAACCAGATTTGGGCGTATGAGGTGTTTCCAGCGTTGGCTGCACTACATTTGGTGGTGCACGAAGAAAATGCGCACATCCCTCGTTTACTACATTGGAGGAGCAATAGTTCGCCGCGTTTTTATGAGCTAATGAGCCAAGTATTCGAGAACCGTGAGGTTAGTTCAGTTTTTAATGATAATGTTAGGGATATGAAAATATAATATAATTACTTTACTGATATGTATATTGTATGTGTAAATTGCAGGTTGATGTGCAGCTTCTCCGGCCATCTGTGATGGACAAGCAGCAGCCGTATTGGACTTGGGGTGACAGTGCTGACGACACTGAAGAACTTGTTGACTTGTTGGGCGATGACGCTGAACAAAAAACCGGCACTTCTGCCTCTGTAGAAGAAAAAGATAAGGACATTGACGAAACTGCAAGCCTTCCGTCGTCTTCTAAGGCAAGCATTACATTTTTTCGAAGATATACGTCATAATACAATAGGAAAATAACTGCTGTATTGTTGCAATATTTTGTGGCCTGCATAGTAACACATGCATTATAACTTAGTGCAGGGTACAGTCGCGTCCAGAGAGTTACGCACTTTGAAGCGTGACTTTGAAAGGACAAAGGATGAATTGGCCAAAGTTGCCCTATCAAATCGAGCGCTTCGCGACAGAGTGCATCAGTTGGAAGACAAGGTACGGAAGGAGTCAATGAAAGCTGAAAAAGAGTTCGAAAAAAATAAAAAGTGTGTGGAGGATTTCCGCAACACCCTGGCTTCAATGGAGCATTATTTTAAGTTGGAGATAGAGCAGCTGAAAAAACAAAATGGTGGGGTGAATGAAGCTGCGGAAGGACATGAGGACCTCGGTAGTCCTCATATGAATGAAGGAGGCAACAATGACTTGTCGCCATTACATGCCTATGTTAGTCCGCCTACAGAACCGGCAGTAATGGAAACACAAGTCCCCGGTGATGGAGCCGAACCTTCCGCAGCCATGGTAGTTGAAGAGGCAAAAATGGCCGCTTCAGTTCCTCACTTAGAAGTGCATGAAGTAGCTGACCCGGCACAATCCGAGAAGCTGCCTATCCCGGAAGATGTGGCCGGGTGTGATGAAATCTGCCAAAGAGTCATGAAGCTGTTAGAAGATTGGAAAATCACTAAGAGTATGCCATCGGGAGGTTTGATGAATCCTCCAAGTCTACCCACAGTTACTATGGCTGGTGATGAAGAAGGTAGTTCAAGTGTTGAAAAAAAAAGAAGTGGAAGGTAAAGGGTGCAGACAGAAGCGCCCGGCGCAGACATTGTTGAGCCCATTTACGGATCCTTTGAGGAAGAAGAGGACGATGAGTGTGTCGGCTGCGACTGCAACCCCGCCATGTTTTGATCCATCAAAATCCTTGCCCATTGAAGATGTGAAGGCAGTAATAGAGTTTTGCACTGCCTGGAAAAGCGATATCAGGTTACGATTCTTTACCTTTGAATTCCAATCTTCATCCTATTCTACTATGTAGTCATAGACTAATGAGAGAATGTAGAGTTTGCTTTAATATACATGTGTATTTTTTTCATCAACAAAGTCATATTTATGACATGACTACACAAGTAACCGTTGCAAGTTTGCCTTTTGTAGTGCGGAGGTGCAGCTGGAATCATTTTCAGTGGGCGCTGATTTTTTCTACAGACTTGTCGATGAAACGGAATGGATGAGCTCAAGGGTAACGATACACAAAGCTCTACTTTATTACGATAATTCAATTGTTTTCTCACCTTTTTTAAGTGTAGAGTTGTATGAAATTGTGCTAATATTATATGTGTCAACTTTCAGCACCTGGACATGGCAACCTTTCTTATCCGGAAAAGGCAACTCTCTCATCCGTTGGTATTTGGAACTGACTGGACAACGGCAGATTGTTGCTTGCAGGTAAACATGTAACCATGTTACATTCACTGCTTCATTTGCTGTCGGTTGTGATTTTCTAATATGCCTTCATTTAAATTTGTGCAGCAATTTCTAGAGCCGTTCAAACCGACTGCAGGAAACGTGGATCGAAGAAGGCAGCTGCTTCAAACACCGTTGACCTTCCACCCAGCAAGCTGAAGAATATACATCACTTTGTGCGTGGTACGTGGCAACACGGGTATGCCCAAGCTTGGACAAAAGTCCGGAAGGTCTATTTTCCATATAATCTGAAAGGGTCTCACTGGGTTGCAATCGAAATTGATTTCGTCAAACATACTGCAACTGTGTATGACTCCTATGTTGCTTTTACCAAACGTTCAAAGCTGGTTACACTTCTGCACCCTATTAGCGATACGCTGGCACGAGTGCTGTACGATATGCACTTTTATGATGATTCTGAGGTTGAAGAGGTTAAGCAAAAGGGGCTGACGATGTCGATGTTTACGCCATTCTCAGTGTGCAGCATTGCAGATGTGCCACAACAACGAGATGGGTAAGCTTTGTGAATTTAGTGCAGTTTATCCAAATTTTACATAACTGCAGTTCTAATTTCCCAACTTATTGGCCTCACAGTACGTCTTGCGGAATCTTGACCGTCAAATTCATCGAGCATCTCAGTGCTGGGATTTCGGTAGATAAAGTTGACCCTTTGAAGATCAAATATTACCGACTGAAGCTTGCAATTGAGGGTTTAAGGGGGGAGGCATATTTATGAGGTAAATGTCTTCATGTCCGTGAATTCACCTCACTCTGGACTTATGACTTGGGAATTCACTTTGCTCATTACTTATGTCAGGAACTCCTTTATATGAAGATGCAGACGTAGATGCTTTGCTGGGGGTACTTTATATGGTCATCCTGCCTTTTTGCTAGAGCTAGTTGGTTTAGTTATTATTGTGAGGAGTAATATTGTACAGTCTAGAAGCAGTGGCTAATTGCCTTACATGGCACACACACTGTTTCGATTTTGAAGGTTAACTATTTTGTACACCTCCATATATGAATATAGTTGCTCTTTATGGATGCTTTTGTAGCCATTGTTCACATTTTTTGTCTGTGGTTTTGGGAATCTGTTACTGGACTTACTGAAGCATACAACTCTGTTAACATTTCTCCATTTAGTTTTGACTTAGTTCGTTGTAAATAATTGATGCTTTTACTTTCATTAGTTTGATATGATTTCTTCTAATATGTGATATATTTTTCTTCCCTTCATAATTGGACATAAGATAGGCATCTTAGTGCTGGAATGGACTGTTATGTTTCCGTAAACTACTTAATACTGATCTGCCTACGCTGAACTGCCCATTTTCCTTGCACAGAGATTCATATTTTTTCAAATTTGTTAGAAATTTATCATTTTGTAAAAACTCTGGTTTGTTAGAGTGAATGGTAATATGAGCATGATAGCTGTGGATGAGTTTTTCTACTGTTGATGAAAGCCAGTCCCTCCCTTCCTTTGTCCTTCTTGATCTTACAAGGGCAAGCAAGGTGATGGGGGTTACAAGATTTGATACCTATCTTAAACATTGTGAAGCTGATATGAGAAACATTGCTAACAGATTCTTGGTCCTGTCTATTTCAGTGAGTGGCAGAAATTCTTATGATTACTCTTCATTAGTTTTAGGTGATGGGGGTTACAAGATTTGATACCTATCTTAAACATTGTTTTATGCTTGTTTTGGGTAAATGATTCTTCAGTACCTGTCTATCGTTGAGCAACATTCCTATCAGTCAAACATATTCTCCAGATGTCAAACGTGAGCTGTTTATGCTTTCTTTACCTGCAATGTTGGGTCAGGCCATTGATCCCTTAGCACAGCTAATGGAGACTGCTTACATTGGTAGATTGGGTATGTTTTCACTCCTTTAAATGAGTTGAACAACTAATATTTGTATAATGCATTGAACTTTGGAGCTTTTATTCAATGTTTTTGGCTTTTTTGTTTTTCCATAGGTTCTGTGGAGTTGGCTTCAGCTGGTATTTCAATGAACATCTTCAATTATATATCAAAGCTATTTAATATCCCTCTCCTCAGTGTTGCTACATCTTTTGTTGCTGAAGATCTTGCAAAGAGTGAAAGTATAGCTTCTACTTCAGGTGAAGTTTAACTTTTTTTAATTACTTGCTCATCGCCTGTTGGACATCAATTTTGGTTAGGGTTCATGTCTAAATTAGAGCATAGGTGACTTAAAATTTCTCCATTCGTAATCTAAATTCGGCTAATCATTGTACAGAAAATGGTTGGCTAGGAGACATTACTAATGGTAAACCCGAACGTACTGATGGAGTAACTGAGAGAAAGCAGCTATCTTCAGTGTCTACAGCTTTACTATTATCAGTGGGGATTGGGATTTTTGAGGCCGTAGCCTTGTCTTTGGGATCTGGATTGTTTCTGAATATGATGGCCATATCAATGGTAGGTTCCCTGATCTAAAATTACAGCTCATACTGATTTGTTATCTGCCTGTTGTTATCTTTGTTTACATAAACATACAAACATATGTTTTCTGTGTGTACTGTGTACATACATGTTTACATATTTATGTGAATAATTACCATACAATTTTGTAGGTCTAGTGTATGTGTGGTTACTTAACAGGTGATAGTATAACTTTCGTGTAATTTTATTAATTTCTGGGGGTCTAGGTGGGGGGAGCCATATGTTTTGTGTTTTTTCTTCTCTCAAGCTCTTGGCTTTGAATTTTAAGCAAGATTTTTCTTTTTTCTTGAATATCACAGGACTCACCTATGCGCATTCCTGCAGAACGGTTTCTTTCACTAAGACAATTTTCTTACAACCACACATGTACACACCTCTATGTGTGTGTGTGTGTGTGTGTTCCTGGTCTGTTATTCTCGCATAATGTTTTTATAACTTTGTCCCCAACTAGTTGGTTTCTATTTGTCTTTAGTTAAGCTTGAGTGGTCCATCTGGTTAATTGATGTATTTTGCTTTGTGCAGGTATTGGTAATCTCCTAGCTGCATTTTTATTACCCATCCTTATGTTTTATTTTGGTTTGGGTGTAACTGTTGCAGCCCTTTCCACTGTTATATCTCAGTATGTGATTTTCAAAACAGTTTCTGTTAATATTCCTTTTTTGCTTTACTTCGCAAATGAACATATTTTGGAATTTCTGTTTTCAGATACACTGTCACCTTTTTAATGATCTGGTTTTTAAATAAGAGAGCTATACTATTGCCTCCAAAGGTGGGATCATTGCAATTTGGTGGATACATAAAATCTGCTCAGTTCCTTTCCTTTTTCTTTAAACTTTTACCCTCTCATATATCTGAAAATATAAGCCCTTTTTTTCAAGTGTTCTGCTTCAATTATTTGCTTGACTATCAACACTATCATAATATTTGACTTTTTTCGTTTTCTGATTGAGCAGTGCATGTATCTGGACAGTGTGTGTCTTAATGTTTCATTTTGTCTTTGTGATGCTAGTTAAACCTCGAGATAATTCTCTCTTGTCTTCCTTTTCAAAGTTCTTTCCCTAATTGCTTTTGTTTTCAACTCTGGGATGATACAGGTGGGTTTCTTCTTGGAACAACTCTTGCTGTTCTTACTACCTTGACATTGGGAACATCAATGGCTGCTCGTCAAGCTCCAGTAGCTATGGCTGCTCATCAGATATGTATACAAGTTTGGTTGGCTGTATCCCTTCTAACTGATGCAATGGCCGCATCTGGTCAGGTATGCTCTCTCTCATTTTTTCATCGCAGTTCGTATGTACTCATTTCCATTTGGTGATCCAGATCAATCAGTGGGTGAAGTCTAACTTTCAGTTTTACTTCACCCCGAGTGTGGAATTCTTTTCCTATTTTAACTGGACCAAATTTCACAGATTTTTGTCTGCAAATTGGGGTTTTGTGATGAAGTGTGTGTCTTTGCATTTGACATCAAATTTACACAGCTAAAATGTGTTTGTTTGTAGGCCCTGATTGCTACTTATTTATGTAAAGGTGAATACAAAATTGTGAAAGAAGTTGCTGACTCCGTGTTAAAGGTATAGCTTTTTGTTATCATCTATAATTGTGAAAGAAGTCTTTTCAGTCATTCAGGTCAAAAAATCTCCAACCCACTTTGGAATGGCAGAACAAGTGTTAGAAGGCCATAAAGAAATAGCCACAAGTTCTGATACATGTACATAAAAAGTGTGATGTTCAAACCTACAGACTTCAAGGGAAGAAGGAAGCTCTGTCCCATAGAGGTGATCCGTGGAGTAAACATGTTTCTGCTACCATTCCAAATTGACTGGCCCCTCGAATTGCACAATGGCAATATGCTCTCCTCCTGCGACTCTAAAGTAGGCAAAACACTGGTGTTGGAAGGACATGTAAAAGGGTTATTGTGCATTCCATTGTACAAGCTTGAATGGATTTTCTTTTCTGTTGTATTTGGCCTTTCTCTTTTCAAGCATGCCAAAAATCAGCCTAGTTTTGTAATATGTGGTTTGTGCCCAATTAATTTACCATGGATCTTGCATTTTTGTACCCAATATTTGATATCTGCCTTCTTTTGAACGAAGATTCATTGAGGGAGAGAATTACTTTCCTTTTGAATATGAATCGATGTGCAACTCCAACTATCATTTGAAAGGTCAACATCAATTGATGGTAATATAAGGATGGATAACAATTGTCGTGTCCGTCATATTTTAATTCAGGATTACTTTCAACGAAGTGGGGACTCTTATTAGACCAAATGCCATTGACATACGATTTAATAGCAATATTAGGCAAATATACGTGCACTATAGAGGCAATATTAGAGCAATATAGGGACAATAGATAGCAATAGTATTACAATATACATCCAATAGGGTGGCAATATGCATACACGATCCATGCAATACAAAGGCAATATGACGGCAATATCGATACAATAGAACAGCAATATTAAGTGAATCTACACACAATACACACACATCCATTACAGACTACATTTTAAAAAGGCAAAAGAAATCGCCATCGAACCTTAACAATGCTATCCCCGTGAAGGGAAAACGAAGGCAACAAAAGATCCATGTACTCGGGTGAGATGAACTGAAGCAGCACTCACCCTTACTACAGGTCCATCAAAAGATCCATGTCTTTGTCCTTTCTCCTCGCTGCATGCACGAGGCTATGATGAGCCATTCCCTCAGAACCCATATTCAGTACCTGCCAGACACCAGCTACATCAATTTCACTCCAATTGTGGTCTGGTGAGATGACCGAAGCATAATCTCGGACCATTTCGAAGCCGTTGTTGAAACATTCAACCATTTCATGGTTATATTCTTCAGATTGTGTGAATGTTTCGACGGCATTTTTCTTTCTCTCTTCCAATTTCAACTTCAAGGACTCTAACTCTTTGCTTCGACTTTTTGCTTTTAGAGTTTGCTTCACCTCTCCAGCGTATGCTTTGTTCAACTTGTTGGCCAAGTTTCCCATAACTTGGCCATGAATATCGCACTTACTCTCCCACCAATCCGTTGCCTTTGACATATATTGGAGGTGGTGCTTGACGGCAGAGATTTTGTCAAGCGGATCATTGCTCTCAGCCTCACTTCCAGATGAAGTGGGATCATGATTGGGAGTCCGAGGTGGAGATGGGAATGGCACATGCCACGGCTGGTCCCCAGGGTAACTGACACGCTCGTTTGGAGAGCGTACATCCGACATCTTTAAGTATTGCTGGGGACAATTCACAGTTGTTGCCTGCAACAAAACAAATAAAGGTAGATTCAGTCTCCAGTTGTAAACGACAATATGGTTAGCTTTAGTGGAGAATATTTGCGTTTCAGTAAGACTAATTACCTTTCCCGTTAAGAAGGTGCCTCTGTTGCAGTTCTATATAGGAAGGTTCAGTTATATGTACGAACTTATATGAAGTATATTGGGTATTTTGTTGGTGCATTCAATTGATGGGATTGCAAACTACACCATTAACTCCTTGGCTGTAATTTACAGCAGTACAACATTACATTAACAACAATAAAATTGGCTTCCAAACGACAAAAAACCAAACCTTAATGGGAAATAGGAAATTGTGGATTGGAACCCAAAATAGGAGTATGTAAGTAAGCATTTATTGCGAATTTCAGAACACAAAATTGGAAAATAGGAAAATAGCAAAACACGAAAATTGGAAATTTGGAAAAGTGAAAACTTAAAACTTGGATATGGGAAATAAGGAAACTTGGAAAATTGGAAATTGAAGACAAGGAAAATTGGAAAATCGGAAATACGAAAAAATGGAAAGTTGGAAAATTGGAAAATTGGAAAAAGGAAAGAAGGAAAAATTGGAAACAGGAAACTAGGAAATAGGATCAAATGACAGTTGGAAAATTGGAAAATTGGAAAATTGGAAAAAGGAAAAAAGGACACTTGGAAAATAGGAAATTTGGAAATTGTAAATTGGAAAAGAAAGCAACTTGGAAAATTGGAAAATTGGAAAATTAGAAATTTGACAAAAGGAAACTTGGAAAATAGGAAAATAGAAAAATAGGAAAATAGAAAAATAGGAAAATAGGAAAATAGGAAAATAGGAAATAGGAAATAGGAAATAAAGGAAACTCTGAAAACATAAAAATTCGAAAATTCGAAATAGTAAATAAGACAAAAGGACACTTGGAAAATAGGCAAATAAGCAAATTGGGAAATTGAAAGTTGGAAAATTGGAAAAATGGAATATTGGAGAACTGGATAAATGAAAAATAGGAAATCAGCCAACTTGGAAAATAGCAAAATTGGAAATTGAACAAAAGGACAGTTACAAAAATGAAAATTTTGAAATTGGAAAAAAAGGAAACTTAGAAAATAGTCGAATTGGAAAAAAAAACATTGGATAATTGGACAAAAACTTAAATTGTGAAAAATGGAAATAGGAAACAAGGACACATGGAAAATCAGAAAACTGGAAAGGAATTGAAATTGTGGAAATGGGAAATAAGACAATTACCATATTGGACAATTTTAATTACTTTCTGAATTAGGCAAAGTAGGCAACTTTTTTTAAGTACATAATGGGAAAATGGGAACATTGAAAAATTGGAAAACTGGAAATAGAACAAAAGGAAACTTGGGAAATTGCACAATAGGAAAATAGGGAATAGGAAAAAATAGGCAAAAATAATGAAAAATTGAAAAATTGAAAAATTGGAAAATTGGATGACACATGGAAAATAGGAAAATATGAAAAATGGAAAAATGGAAACGAATTGAGATTGCTGAAATGAGAAATAAGACAATAACCATATTGGTCAATTCGAATGAGTTGGTGAATTAGGCAAATAGGCAAATCCCTTATTTCAATTACATAATGGGAAAATGACCAAGTTGGGAACGTCCAACATACAAATATATTACAAAAAGGCATAAAGTCAACCTGGGTAATAACTCCCTCCCATACTATCCCACCTAACACTCCCGCCAATCCCTCCCGCCAATTACTCCCCCTAATCCCTCCCGCCAATAACTCTCTGACTTACTGGTTTGGTTATTAAAACCTGCCTATATTAATCAACCCAGCTGTTTGAAATGAAAACTTCCATCACATTAACTCCTGCTTACAGCCATTACCTTCCCCACTGATTTCACTCACATCGCATTTAGTCCCCTTTTTTTCCAATTAAGTTGTACACCAGGCTACAATAAATATCGAGGACCATGGACCATAACCTCACACCAAACCCAACGCTTTCAATTACTGAAGGAGGGGAGACTGAAACACAAGCCAAGTCACCCAATTCACTCCCTGCAGACTTGGTCCATGGCATGCAGCAATGTCGAGGCAATACCATGTTTTGGAAAAATCTTCATGCAGACATAGTTTCAAAAATTGTGGAGGGCCAAGCTAGATGGGGTGTCATAAAAAACCGCACAATTCGCTCTCTTTATCATGCGCGCATGCATCTCCTACATATAAAGAGAATGAAAGAAAAAATTGAAATTGCCCCTGCCACTGCAATTATGGTATTCAAGGAATCAGAAGCAATGGCCAAGTTGAAGCAAGAACAAGTGGAAAGGGGATTCGAACTATTTCGTAAATTTGCAATAATTGTGGATCCGGCGGGAAACTGGGCCAAGATCACTGTGGCCGGGGTCATGAATTTCATGGGTCGCGGTCACCGCACTTAAAGAGTATGCAACTTCGAATTTGTCAACAGCAGGGAAATGGAACTATGAGGTGGCGTATTTTTGTATTATGTAACGATAGGGTGGCCTGTTGTTGTATTATGTAAGTTTGGAAATAGGAATGTATGGAATGATGAAGCCTCCTTTTGTA